>NW_024754525.1:0-57500 GCF_018991925.1 Homarus americanus | reverse complement strand
CGGGGTAGGGGTGGAGATGGGTAGTAGAGACGGGGTAGGGGTGGAGAGGGGGGGGGGTGGAGAGAGGGGTGGAGATGGGGGTAGGGGTGGAGACGCGGGTAGGGGTGAGAGGGGGGTAGGGGTAGAGACGGGGTAGGGTGGAGATGGGGTAGGGGTAGAGACGGGGGTAGTGGAGAGGGGTAGGGGTAGAGACGGGGGTGGGTGAGACGGGGGTAGGGTGGAGACGCGGGTGGGGTGGAGACGCGGGTAGGGGTGGAGAGGGGGTAGGGTGAGACGGGGGTAGGGGTGGAGATGGGGTAGGGGTGAGAGACGGGGGTAGGGGTGGAGAGGGGGTAGGGGTGGAGAGAGGGGTAGGGGTGGGATGGGGTAGGGGTGGAGACGGGGTAGGGGGTGGAGACGGGGGTAGGGGTGAGAGAGGGGTAGGGGTGGAGAGAGGGTAGGGGTGGAGAGGGGAGGGGTGAGAGGGGTGAGACAGGGGTAGGGGTGGACGGGGGTAGGGGTGAGACGGGGGGTAGGTGGAGACGGGGGTAGGGGTGAGGGGGTTAAGGGTGAGACGGGGTAGGGGTGAGATGAGGGTAGGGGTGAGGGGGGTAGGGTGAGGGGGGGGGTAGGGTGAGGGGTAGGGGTGAGGGGGTAGGGGTGAGGGGGGGTAGGGGTGAGGGGGTAGGGGTGAGGGGGGGGTAGGGGTGAGGGGGGAGGGGTGAGGGGGTAGGGGTGGGGTAGGGTGAGGGGGTAGGGTGAGGGTGGGGTGAGGGGTGTAGGGAGGGGGTGAGAGGGGTAGGGTGAGAGGGGTAGGGGTGGAGAGGGGTAGGGGTGAGAGGGGAGGGGAGGAGGAAATCACCGTACATATGTTCCTGTAAACTTTTCCTTAATCCCAGATTATCGTAGAATATTCAACAGAATTTACCCAGATTACCATGATCAAAATCGTTAAAAATGCAACTTTTTTCGCGGGGGTCAACAGTCAGCCAGACCTCACTGTGCGACCACCACCCCGCCCCCTATTTGTAATATATCAAAATGTCGATAATAATCATCATCAACATCATCATCATCATCTTCATGAGCTTCTTTATGTGGATTTTCATTATAAATATTTCAATCGTCACTATCACCATTATAATTATCACAATCATACAACAACCGTCATACTCTTACACCATCATTATCATCACCACCACCGTCATCACTCTTACACCATCATTATCATCACCACCACCGTCATCACCTACACCATCATTATCATCACCACCACCGTCATCACTCTACACCATCATTATCATCACCACCACCGTCATCACCTACACCATCATTAACATCACCACCACCGACATCACTAACCATCACTATTATGAACCACAATCACCATCAACAACCACCCCCCATCAACAACCACCACCACCACCAACAACCACCACCACCACCAAAATACCCCAACCACACTTTCAATCTAAAGAGAAATTCCATTGACTAAACTAATTCCTGAGGAGATTTTTATAACGCCAACTAAAATATTTAACTCAATATGCATCAAGAATGAGTTTAAAGTTAGCTCACACGTGTCCATAATGAGCTAGTATTTTTTCACTTCTATTTTTGGCTCTTTTTAATAGCTCATTCAAAACTTAAAACCAATAGGTAAAACATACTAGAAATGCGTCCTCTTGTTAGTGAACCGAGAGGACATTTCTAGATATATAATTAATGCATCTTTTATTTTCTTTGGTGATCTATACAAGTTGGAGACGAGAAGACGATAAAAGGTCATTGTAACAAGGGTGACCTCTGAACTCTGACCTTGACCTTAATCTCTGACCATGACGGAACACAGGAACTGTTAACAAGACGGACAAGGAAATTAATTGTATGGTTGGAGACTTTTTTTCGTGGGACCTAAATGTATGTGTGTGTGTAGCGACTTGTGGTGTCTCCAGACATATTTGTGAACCTGATGTTAATCGATTTGCGGATCGTGTTCCGGGGTAATGGATAGCCAGTGCAGCGCGAGTTGTCCGGTCTTCTCGGACTATTCCTTGACACTGGGTCATGCAGCTCGTTAACTCAGGATGTGGTTGTTGTGTTGGCGACAGTTTCTATAGTTAAACAAATTCACGCCTAGGTGGCCCTTGGGCCGGCCATCCTCGTTACACGAGAGGAGATAATTAGTGATTAATTTTCCATTACAAGTAGTTTATATATTTTGTAGTACTCTTGTTTACTCTTGTTTTAGAGGGTCAAGAGTTCCTCTTCCTTCTACTCTACCACCTCCCTCTTTTTATCATCTGCTCTCTATTTTCCTCTCCTAATTCCTTTGTCTTGCATCTCCTTTTTCTTTCACTCCCCTTCCTCTCACTTGCTTTCTTTCCCTTTTTACTCAACTTCCTTCTTCATTCTTCATTACTCTTATAATGACTTTCCTCTCTCATCTTCTCCTCCTTCTTCCCAGTTAGCCCCCCCACCCCTCACCCAGTTCCTCCATCATAGTTCCTCACCCCTCACCAGCCTTTCTTTTCCTCACCCTCCCAGTTCCCTCTCTGTCTCTCTCTCTCTCTCTCTCTCTCTCTCTCTCTCTCTCTCTCTCACCTCCTTACCCCCTTCCTCTCTCTCACCTCATCTCCCTCCACCTCTCTTATCTCACCTTCCTCTTCCCCATCTCCTCCCTCACCTCTTCCTCCTCACTTTACTTCTACAGAGACTCTTCAATAATCTTAAGATAATAAAGACTCAAATGAGGCTAAAGTAAGCTAGTTCTCACCCCCTTCCTCCCACTCCCTCGTTCCCCTCCTCCTTCCCACTCCTCCCTCCTTCCCACTCTCCCACTCACCTCCCTCCCTCTCGACACAGCACATGGGAAGTTATGATCATCAGGCATGCCGTGTGCGAGGCCAAACCAACATTTATTCATCAAAAGCCATTGTAAAATATTGCACGACTCACCACCACCACCACCACCACCACCACCACCACTACCACCACCACCCTTTGCATTACCACAGTTTATTCCCGGTCCCCCCCTTATATTGACAGGTTCATACGAGTTGATGTGGTTTAACTTTTTGTTGTGGTGGTTTATTTGTTTATTTTTCCTATAGTTTGGGATTAGGTAACTGAGACAGACAACCAACCGGACAGATAGCCCAGACAGATAGCCAAAGGATTAACAGACACCCAGCCAGATGGACAGATAGACCAGACAGATAGCCAAACAGACAACCACATAGACTGACAGGCAACCGGGTAGAGAGGTGACAAATAAACAGACAGACAGACAGACAGACAGGAGATAAAAATCATGTTTGAATATCAACTTTCAGCCTCAAGGTACAGTATTTAGTAACACGTGAATAAATGAATGAACTTATGAATAATGGAATAAATGAAAGAAAAAAAACGAGAGATTGCAAGAACAGGTGAATAATAAGTGAATGACAGAGATAAACCATGAATGAAAAGACTTACTACAGTGAATGGTAAAATGAATGAAGGGAGATTAAATGAACGAATGAATGAATGAAAGAATAAAGGAAATTCTAAACGAAACGAACGAATGAATGAATGAACGAATGAAGGAGAGATTGAACGAATGTGCCTACGAACTCAAAAAAAAGACAAATGAATGAAATAATGAATAAGCGAATGAATTTATTGTACGTATGAATAAATAGAAGAAAGAACGAATAAATGAATGAATGAATGAGCCACATAAATTAACGACTAAATAAAATGAATGAAATTAAACGCTATATAACACTAACACTTGGTGTATAGGCAGCTACCAAACAGGAGAGTACTACCGCCTGGGAAGATATTGAAGCATAATGTGTTGTCTAATGGTAGACCCTGCTGCCATATGGCATCACGAAAATTGTGGCCAAGTCCAGGTTACTGATCTGACTTTCTGCCTCATTTACACACAATTGCAGGGTCTCAATTGTTTTCTATTATTGACAACACAACATACAGTACATATATTGTTTCTCACTATTGATCTTTTTTATCGTTCTTATATATTATTATTATTAATATTATTATCATTATTTTTATTGTAATTTTTTATTTCTTATTATAAAATTTATTTACTATGCATTATTATTATTATTATTATTACAAAGTCGCCCCCAGGCCCAGTGACCTGTGCCCGGGGTGGGCTAATCCTCGTGAAAAGAAAAGCACATATTATAGAGTGTCGCCAAATTACCTGTAGTTTATCGCCAACTTACAACAAATTGTCGCCGACTTAAACGTAACTTGTCGCCAACATACATTTACTTTGTTCAACTTAAATAAAACTTGTCGCCAAATTCTATTTACTTTATCGCCAAATCTTATAAACTATCGGCAAATTTTCCTATAAACTATCGACAACTTACTATATTATCGCCAACTTTTCCAATAAACTATCGACAACTTTTTATACTTACATAGAGACGCAACTAGTCTGGTCACCGTGTTGACAATATCCACGACACAACACGTACCTGAGGAGACAAACCATAGATATGAGTTATGTATTAGAGAATATTACAGGTATAGAAATATATATATATTGAATAATAAAAAAATTACTTTATAATAACAATGACAGTAATGATAATAATGATGATGCTAATGAGTAGATGATGAATTATTATTATTATTATTATTATTATTATTATTATTATTATTACTCCTTGTTGTTGGGGAAAAACTCTATATTAAGCAAAATAAATAAAAATCACATTAAATTCCCAAGATAAAATATTACTACTTTAAATGTCAACATGTCATCAAATTAATTTGAAAAAAATAAACAAAAACTGAAACAAAAATAAAAGAGCAAATCTAATAAGAGAAAACAAAATTACATCGACTAGTAACACCATTATCAGCTAAAAACAAAAGAAGCATTATTATGGTGTCATCGGCGAGGCTGCCTGGCACTGAGGGCTGTAGGAGCGGTAGTTAAGTGTGGAGGCCGGGTAGGACAGATAGCTGGGGTCCTGCACCTCCTAGAAATCCTACACCAGACTCCCGGGACACTACCACTCCCAGGGCAGTGCTGGTCCTAGGCGATAACAAAACACACACACACACACACACACACACACACACACACACACACACACACACACACACACACACACACACACACACACACACACACACACACACACACACACACACACACACACACACACACGAGTTTGTCTTCTATTGTTGACTTTGTTATAGTGAAACCTCCATATAGTGGACTTGTCTCCACATAATCCGTTAGATGAAGGTTTCACATCGGACCCTCGATATAACGGACTTTCCACTCCATAATGTCCCTTAAATAGAGGTTTCGATGTATTGCTTTTAACGCATAACTATCTCGCTTCCTTTTCCACACGCATCTCCATTCTACACTTACTCCCACTTCTCTCCTTCCCATCCCACGGCATATCTCCTCCTTTCCTTCTCACCCAACATCATCCCTCCCTCCCTCCCTCCCTCCCTCATCACCTTTCCTTCAACATTCCCTTTCCAACTTATGGCTTCCAACACCCTTCCCATTCATTTCCATTCCACAGCCCACCCTCCCTCCCTTTCTTCCCAACACTGCCATGGTCTTCCACCCTTCCTTTATTTCTCATCCACAACCTATTCCTCCCTTCCCATCCCACTGCATCCATTCCCCCTTCCTCTTCCATCCATCCCCATCCAAAGACCTCCACCCCTCCTATCCGGCCTTCACCCCCAACCCATCCCTATACACAACATCCCCACCCAAGGACTCCCACCCATTCATCCCTCCTATCTCCCCTACACAACATCCCTCACCCCACTCCTCCCTCCCCTCCACAGCACACTCAAACACTATACAATGCCTCACTAAGTGCCAAAAAGAGTACAATATAACAAGCTCTAGGCCTAACTACTATTACCCTCACCCCTTCCCCCATCACCCCCAAAACAGCCTACCAACACGGAATTAAATGACAAGTCAGTTTTATTGTCTACTGAGATGAGTATTTACAATTCCTTCTGAACCTCAAGTCTCCCTCAGCCTCTCTATCTCGACGTCTCAAGTCTCCTTCGACCTCTATCTCTTGACGTCTCAAGTCACCTCGGCCTCTTTGTCTCTCAGTCTCTTAACTTCTCTCAGTCTTCCCGGTTTCTTCTCGTGTATTGTCATATTTACACGTAAACAATAATTCACACTTATTCCGGACCTCAGGTGCTAAATTCATTAGATGTGGAATTGCCAGTTACTTGACTCGCTGGCTGGCTGTTTGGTTGGCTACTTGGGTGGCTGCTTGGTTCAGTGGGTTGTTGGCTGTCGCTAGGGGACCTAGCGACATGGAGGAGGACCAAGGACATGGAGGAAGACCCAGCGACATGGAGGAAGACCCTGCGACATGGAGGAGGACCCAGCGACATGGAGGAGGACCCAGCAGACATGGAGGAGGACCCAGCGACATGGAGGAGGACCCTGCGACATGGAGGGGGACCCAGGACATGGAGAGCCTCCCCATGATGAGAGACCTGACCTATGTAGCTAGGGGGGTGAGGGGAGGGAGGAGGTGAGGAGGGGGAGGAGGTGAGGAGGGGGAGGAGGTGAGGAGGTGGAGGGGTGAGCAGGAGGAGGGGTTGAGGAAGGGTGTGGAGAGGTGAGGGAGGAGGTGTAGGGATGAGGAGGGAGGTGAGGTGGGTGAGGAGGAAGAGTTTTTGGTAGGAGGTGGATGGGAGACATTCAGGAGGAGATGATATGAATAGTGACTCATTATGTGTTTATCATTTAACAGTTTGTAAATTGTAAAAATACAATAATTAATTTGAAACCTTTGTAAATTTCCACAATTCTGATACTGTATTTTGTATTTATTTTACCTATAATTTTGTGTTTATTTGTATCTGTAGATTTTTACTGAATTTTCTGACCGCCATATTGGGTCCAATAATTCATTTTCTGGGGCCAATAGATCATCTCTGGGGCCAATAGATCATTCTGGGGTCAATAGATCATCTCTGGGGCGGGAGGTGTGACGGTGTATGGGGACGGGAGGTGTGGCGGTGTATGGGGACGGGAGGTGTGACGGTGTATGGTGACGGGAGGTGTGACGGTGTATGGGGACGGGAGGTGTGACGGTGAAGTAACTTGTGACGAGGATAAACAAGATAGCAGTTTGGGTCCTTATAAGAGTAACACCATAACAGGAAACATTTATTACAACAGTGAAAATAAATAAATAACAATAAGTAACAGGAGAAGGTGATGTGTACTGTGATCTCTGTAAACTGTTAAGGAGTTATGAGATACTTTATATTACCGGGGAATAAAAATAACTAATAATTATAAATGTTAATAAATATTCTGATCAGACGTGGTGGTTCAGTGGTCTGCCCTGACGAGAGAGCCGGACCTTTATTTACATTATTATTTGTACGGTGACTTTCTTATCTTGTGTTAATTAAAAACATTGATCAACCTAAACCATCACGGTAATGGTGAAACACATAAAGCTTAATATTGGATAATTAATGGTGACACACACACACACACACACACACACACACACACACACACACACACACACACACACACACACACACACACACACACACACACACACACACACACACACACACACACACACACACACACACACACACACACACACACACACACACACACACACACACACACACACACACACACACACACACACACACACACACACACACACACACACACACACACACACACACACACACACACACACACACACACACACACACACACACACACACACACACACACACACACACACACACACACACACACACACACACACACACACACACACACACACACACACACACACACACACACCTAATATGATCAAAACAAGTAAAGCTTAAATGACAAACAATAATGTACAGAACAGAGAAATGTGATGAAAAATGTCCTAATAATAATAATTCACACAAATTATCAACCAACCTGAAACATCAAATTATTTAACACACATACTGGTAAAACAATGATTTACCTTTATACTTGGTTAACGGAACATAAACACAAGTTGGGAAATATCCATCACTAGCGCCCCTCCCTCGTGGTGGATGACGGCCTGGTCCCGCCGCGCGTCACGTTACCCTCCTCCCCCTCTCACCTCCCTCTCACCTCCCTCCCTCACCAAGTGAATGAAGAAATAAAAAGAGCGCGTCCTGTTGAGTACTGCGGAAAATCATCTAATTTGTTGAGTCGTGGATAAAAAATCTCTCTCTCTCTCTCTCTCTCTCTCTCACCATTAAAATAAAATAATAGCAACGACGAACCACTCCCACAACACACTGCCACTTCCAATTCATGTCAACAGAGAGAGAGAGAGAGAGAGAGAGAGAGTAAAGAGAGAGAGAGAAAGTAAAGAGATAAAGGAAAGAAAGTAGTCACAATTAGTGTCAGTTTACAATGTAGCAATAAAAAATACATCCTTTGTGGAGGCGAAGGTTCCCCTCTCTTTTAATGGTTCAATATTGCTGGCGGCGGCGTCCTCATTGCCACTGGAATTGGCTAGTTCAGTGTGGACCGCCTCTGATACTTGGTGTGTATAATTGTCTACAGCCAGCAGGCATCAGTCACTAGCGTGGGGATCTATGGCGAATTTGGGGTGAGGAAGGAGGGAGGGAAAGGTGGGGAGGAGAGGGTGAAGGTGGGGAGGAGGGTGAAGGTGGGGAGGAAGGTGGGTAAGGGAAGGTGGGGAAGGGAAGGTGGAAGGAGGGAGGAGGAGGAGGCTGAGAAAGATATCAGATATTTTAGTCTCCCCAGAACACCTCTAGGTCACTCCCCAGGACACCCCAGGTCACTCCCCAGGACACCTTTAGGTCCTCCCCAGGACCCGTCCTTTGGTCACTCTCCCAGGACCCTCCTTTAGAGCGACTCTCCCGGACCCCTCCTTTGGGCGACTCCCCAGGACAACCCTTTGGGTCACCCCCAGGACACCCTTTAGGTCCTCCCTCAAGACCCGTCCTTTAGGTCCTCTCCTCCCAGGACCCTCCTTTGGGTGACTCCCCAGGACAACCCAGGTCACCCCCAGGACACCCCTTTAGGTCCACTCCAGGATCCCCCCCACACCCACTCTCCAAGGTTACGTCCACAGGCAGCGGTAGTGGCCAGGGCGTTAACATGGCCACAAGTCGTCCCGGGCGGCGGCAGGAGGAAAGCTGTCGAGCAGTGAGGTGTCGACACAGGCGGCCTTAATCAAGCCTTCATCAATATCACTCACTAGTTGCCTGGGACGGTGATGGTCTGCCAGACCCTCAATCCCAGCAGTGCTATGACCTCCAATCCCAGCAGTTAAGTGATCTCCTAATCCCAGCGGTGCTATGACCTCCAATCCAGCGGTTAAGTGATCTCCTAATCCCAGCGGTGCTATGACCTTCAATCCCAGCGGTTAAGTGATCTCCTAATCCCAGCGGTGCTATGACCTCCAATCCCAGCGGTTAAGTGATCTCCTAATCCCAACGGTGCTATGACCTCCAATCCCAGCGGTTAAGTATCTCCTAATCCCAGCGGTGCCTATGACCTCCAATCCCAGCGGTTAAGTGATCTCCTAATCCCAACGGTGCTATGACCTCCAATCCCAGCGGTTAGTGATCTCCAAATCCCAGCGGTGCTATGACCTCAATCCCAGCCAATCCCAGCCAATCCCAGCGGTTAAGTGATCTCCTAATCCCAGCAGTGCTATGACCTCCAATCCCAGCCAATCCCAGCAGTGCTATGACCTCCAATCCCAGCAGTGCTATGACCTCCAATCCCAGCCAATCCCAGCAGTGCTATGACCTCCAATCCCAGCCAATCCCAGCAGTGCTATGACCTCCAATCCCAACAGTGCTATAACCTCCACTCTCAGCGGTACTACGACCTCCCAAATATCTTGACCTCGTTCTCGACTCCTTGACTCTTTCCTAATTTTCCCCATCTTCTCCCCATCCATCAACCCTCCCATTGTTTTCTTCCTAATCTGTTCTTAAGTCTCTCCCTCCTCCTCCTCTCCTCTTCTATCCTCCGTTTCCCCATTTATCTCCTCCTTGTTTCTTCGCCCATTCTGCCTAATATCCCCCTCCCCTTCCTCTTCTCCTCCTTTTCGGGACACGTGTGGATTAATTTATGGAAAATTAGGAAATAGAATTTAGAGGTGATATTCGTGTGTGTGTGTGTACGTGTGTGTGTGTGTGTGTACACGTGTGTGTGTGTGTGTACATGTGTGTGTGTGTACGTGTGTGTGTACGTGTGTGTGTTGTGTGTCACCTGGGTATCACATCAACCTAACCTAACCTAATGTAATATAACATAATATACACCTGCTATTTTCTATCAATATTCTTAATGTTGCTCGTCTATTCACCCTTGACTGCCCCTCTACTTCTTCCTTTCCCCCGTCCTCTCTCCCTCTACTCTCTCCTTTGCACGTCCTCTCTTCCCTCTCTCCCCCCTTTTCCACGTCCTCTCCCTCTACTCCCCCTTTTCCACGTCCTCTCTCCCTCTACTCCCCCTTTTCCACGTCCTCTCCTCTCTCCCCTTTTCCGTCTTCTATCCGTTTACTTTCTCTTTTCTCCTCCTCTCAATTCTCCTCAGCCTTAGCCATCCGAAGGGTTACCACAGTAGCCCGTTTTATAGCATAAATGTCCTGATACCTCGTTTTCTATAGTATACCGTGCCCCAGTACCTCATTTTCTATAGTATACACCGTGCCCCAGTACCCCCGTTTTCTATAGTATACACCGTGCCCCCAGTACCCGTTTCTATAGTATACACTGATGCCTCGTTTTCTATAGTATACACAGTACCGTGCCTCGTTTCTATAGTATACACCGTGCCCCAGTACCTCATTTTCTATAGTATACACCGTGCCCCAGTACCCCCGTTTTTCTATGGTAAACGCCGACCCCCAATAATTCCAAATAATAAGAGTAAATAGGTTGTGGGTCTAGGTACTTGGGCTTCCCTCTAATGGTTCCATGAAGACAAACACTGACACAGATCACGTTAGAGCGAGACTCCAGTCACGACACGACCATTCCAGGGGACCTCTAAGTGACCCTTTGAAGACTGGAGGGAGAATATGGAAGGGAGCAGCGATGTCTTGGAATTGTCCAGTCTACTTTTACCTGGAGTGAGTCGTCTTTTACCTGGAGTGAGTCTACTTTACCTGGGTAGTCGTCTTTACCTGGAGTAGTCGTCTTTACCTGGAGTGGTCTACTTTTACCTGGAGTGAGTCGTCTTTTACCTGGGTGAGTCGTCTTTACCTGGAGTGAGTCTACTTTACCTGGGTGAGTCGTCTTTACCTGGGTGATCGTCTTTACCTGGAGTGGTCGTCTTTACCTGGAGTGAGTCTACTTTACCTGGGTGAGTCTACTTTACCTGGAGTAGTCTACTTTTACCTCAGTGAGTCTACTTCTACCTACCCCCACACAACCCCCCCTCCCCCCACCCCACCAACCCCCCCTCCTCCCCACACCCCACCAACCACCCCCTCCCCCACCCAACCCCCCCCCCACCGCACTGTATCTCTACCACCTGTTGTCTTACTTTATCACTGTTGATTGTTTTTTTACTCACATTTTCCCACTGCGTTATCTCCCCCCCCCCCCCCCCCCCCCCCCCCCCCCCCCCCCTCTTCATTCTCCTGACTCATCAATTATTCCTCTTTTATCTGCTTCTCCTCCTTTGTTTGTTGTTTCATCAACCTTTTCTCCTCCCCTACTCTTCTTTAATCTACTGCCACTTCCTCTCTTGTCTATTCCTCCTACGTTTCATCTACCCCCCCTCGTCTCATCTACCCTCCCCTGTCTAATCTACCCCCTCACCAGTCTTACCTATAACTCCTATAACTAACTCTCTCCCCCCCTCTCTCTCTCTCTCTCTCTATAAATATATGATGACTCTCTCTACGACTCTCTCTATAACTCTAGCTTTTTCTATATCTCTCTCTGGTGGTGAATAAAATGTATAAAATATAGCGAAATGGTTGAAACATAACCTGGTGTGTGTCGGTGTTGCTTTTACCGCTGGAAGAGCACCGACTAATGGAAGATACGTACGCCATTCTACCGGTTTCCGCCTTCAATATATACCTCTCTGACAACCAACCTCGACGCAAATTATCAACACAACCCAACCAACACAATCTACCGTGACGTAATATAAGCCAGCGCAACACAAAACAAGCCACCGCAACACAATAACACACCGTAACGTAATATAAGCCAACGCAACACAACCCAACCCATCGCAATAAAATGCAAGCCACCGCAACGCAATATAACCCTCTGTATTGCCATATAAGTCAACGCAACACAACTCAACCCCCCGTAAAGCAACCCAACCTACCGTAACGCAATATAACCCACCGTAACGCAATATAACCCACCGTAACGCAATATAAGCCGCCGCAAAACAATACGAGCCAACGCAACACAATACAAGCCACCGCAACACAATACAAGCCAAGGCAACACAATCCAAGCCACCGCAACACAACTGAACATAACTCAAATTTTACACAACACAAACTCCATTTATACCATCATAACCAAAAAACAACAACAACCTAACACAACACAAATTATCAAAACACAAGATAACACTACACACACACACACACACACACACACACACACACACACACACACACACACACACACACACACTAATTATGTACCAAAATATATATGTTTGTGAATATGTATCTTAATATGTGCGTAAGTATGTCTCAGTGTATATACGCATAAGTACGCATGTTTGTATTTATCCATCTAAATATGTCAGACATACTGTAATCATACTTGTCACACATATTACTCATAGCTGTCACATATTATTCCTACTTATACATTATTCATACTTATATCTACGAGTATTATCCATTATACATTATCCATACTTATACATTATTCATATTTATCCTCCCTATTAATTATCCACCATCACAGCCCCGTTACTTTTCACTCGCTCGACCACAACACTAAAAGAGGCAACAGCTGACGCGCCTCGCCACCTCTCTCGAATGACGTCTATTCCTGTACTCATTTGCATATCAAAGTTACAATAATAATCACCAAAACTTTTCGTCATTTAATCGTGTATAATTTTGCATATTAATATTATTATGGAAAATTTAAGCAACTTTTGTCGTTTTGTGTATATTAATATAATTAGTGACGTAATGCCCCCAAGTTTTGCCTTCAGATCTAAAAATAAAACAGTCGTGGTATTTTTTTTTTATAAATATTCGTACATAAACAAATAAACAGTTAATGAAAACCCCCAAAAAACAATACTGTATTATACATATTAATATATAAATAGTGTATTGATTTCAATGTATATAGACGCAATAATATCAAGGAATCACACTGTGTATATTAATAAAAATAATGTATATATCCCAATGTGAAATTTGTAATAACAAAACAAAAAACACACCGGGAAATTGGCAATATACTGAGCGTTGTATTGTTCATATTTGGTATACGAAAATTAGATGTGTATTCTGTGTGTATAAAATTGTATCAACCAGCAGTCAGTAATGGAGCTTTTCTCTATATGATCTGAAGTATAATTCTGTTTAATGAGATTACTATTGTTCACTATTTATTGCTAGCATTATCATTATAAGTAGTAGTAATAGTAGTAGTAGTAGAAGTATTATAATTCTTTTCATTACAACGAAACATTAATACCATCAACACCATCACCACTACCACCATCACTACCACCACCACCACCACTACCACCATCATCAATACCACCATCATCACTACCACCACCATACTTACTACCACCATCACCACTACCACCATCACCTACCACCATCACCACTACCACCATCACCACTACCACCATCACCACTACCACCATCACCACTACCACCATCATCACTACCACCATCACCACTACCACCATCACCATTACCACCATCACCACTACCACCATCATCAATACCACCACCATCACCGCCACTACCATCACCACTACCACCACCATCACCACTACCACCACCATCACCACCTAACGATCATTTTAGATAATTTTGTACAGCGTTTCTTTTCACACACAAACACCAACAGTAACGCCATAGTGCTTGAAAGGGTATAAACAATTTAACCTGGTCGACGTGTTGAATTGCAATTAAACGCCACCAACCCCCTTGTTAATTACGGTAGTTTATAATTATTAAACCGCGTGGAGGCAAATTGGCAAGATTCTGAAGCTCTTTTTTGTGGTTTGGTCCGAGGTGAAATTGGTAGTTTGGTCAGGGGGTGAAATTGGTAGTTTGGTCTGAAGTGAAATTGGTAGTTTGGTCTGAGGTAAAATTGGTTGTTTGGTCTGGGGTTAAATTGGTTGTTTGGTCTGGGGTTAAATTGGTTGTTTGGTCTGGGGTGAAATTGGTAGTTTCGTCTGAGGTAAAATTGGTAGTTGGGTCTGAGGTTAAATTAGTTGTTTAGTCAGGGGTGAAATTGGTAGTTTGGTCTGAGGTTAAATTGGTAGTATGGTCTAAGGTTAAATTGGTTGTTTAGTCAGGGGTGAAATTGGTAGTTTGGTCTGAGGTTAAATTGGTAGTTTGGTCTGAGGTTAAATTGGTAGTTTGGTCTGAGGTTAAATTGGTAGTTTGGTCTGAGGTTAAATTGGTAGTTTGGTCTGAGGTTAAATTGGTAATCTCACCAGAAATATAATGGGTAAAATGAAACAGTTAATTTTGTTAATAAAACTCTTGGTAATATGAAAAGATCAGTTGAGCCGAGTTAATGTGTTAAATTATCTTTGTTAATTATACCTAGAAGGTTTTTAACATGTGATTATGTAAGTAATTTGTCCTTGTTCGTTCATATTATACACTGACATGCACAGGACACACACACACACACACACACACACACACACACACACACACACACACACACACACACACACGTCATCAAATGTAACTCTACATTATATCATAACATAAATAGTATATATTAAGAAAAATTATATAAGCAGTAAATATTAATTAAAACTTTTAAATACTAGACATTAATTTAAAAAAATATTAGAAGTAATAGAAATTAACTAAGGAAAATATGAATTAAATATTTGCCACGAAAATATTAAAAGCAATCGATATTATTTTTTTTTAGTTACGATATCAGTTTTATACCGAGAGGCGAGTGTGATGAACTAACGTGTAGATGTACTCACCCTCACGTGTTGTATAAATGTAACAGTGAATAATGTATAAGGATCTCCCAAATACTGTCTTTTATGGCATGAGTTGCAAAGTTGCATCCTAGAATATCACAAGTGGGAGGTTTCTTGCAAGAGATGCGACTTACAGGTGTAAAAATTAATAACTGAAAAGTGCAACGACGTTAATTACTTATGCAACATGGGTACCAGGTACTCATAAATGCAATATAGTTACACACACACGAGCTAAAACTAATTCTCTCTCTCTCTCTCTCTCTCTCTCTCTCTCTCTCTCTCTCTCTCTCTCTCTCTCCGCACCAGACGTCTTAAGACACAACCCTACCCTATCATCTGGCTTAAATTTGAAAGAAAACACGTTCGAGTACAAACGTTCAGAAATAATGTTCCAGCAAACGTTCATACGTAAACGTCCAAGTCCAAACGTTCCGGAGTTAAGACCAAAAATAATCTCAAACTTGTGTATTTTCGACAAGCCAAATCCGGTCAGCCTTTATGGTAGCCAAGACCAGCCAACGTCACTAAGAATATGGATGAGTCTGGAATTCCAGTATCGGATCTCTGGAAGTCCGTCCGTTTCAGGAGGGTCAAAGGAAGCCCCCCCTCCTCCCCCCCCCCGGACCAGATTCCAGGCCACCGGGAATTAGAGTCCCAGTTTGGAATTCTGGCTTGAGGATCTACCTTTCACAACCTGAGTCCTGCTGGAGGTAGGTGTGTGTGTGTGTGTGTGTGTGTGTGTGTGTGTGTGTGCCTTCAACTGCGTGCCGGAAGCCTATGTGGGTGTCTAACCTTGATACAGGAAGCCTACAAGCACCATGGAAGCCTCTCACCTCCTCCATCACCCTACAAACACACACCATTACTGGAATCCTGGAAACCTCACATCACCTAAGTAATCCAACACATTACAGCCTGACGTAATAAACACTGTAATGTAATGAAATGTAATATATATTTTACTGTAGTATCATAAGTTTAGTACATTGGAGACCACCTTCGGTTTAGAGGAGACCAACTTGGGTTAGGCGGACACTAATTTGGGTTTATAAGAGACCATCTTGGGTATATAGGAGACCAACTTGGGTTTTTAATACACCAACTTTGGGGGGTTATAAGAAACGAAATTTACTTCATAGGAGACCAAGTTGGGTTCATAGAAGACCAAATTGGGTTTAAGAGGAGACCAAGTTGGGGATCTAAGAGACCAACTTCAATTTACAGGAGAGACTATCTTTGGGTATAGGAGACCAACTTGGATTCATAGACTAAATTGGGTTCATAGAAGACCAAATTGGGTTCATAGAAGATCAACTTGGGTTCATAGGAAACCAACTTGGATTCATAGGACACCAACTTGGGTTCATAGGAGACCAAATTGGATTCATAGGAGACCAAATTGAATTCACAGGAGACCAACAGAGCTTCACATAACTGAACAAAAGGCATCTTCCTGTGCTTCTTTAACACCCACGTATATATAAATGATTCCTCCAATGTACACATTTCTATCATCTCTTCATAACGTCTGGCAGAGTTTAAGACCTTCACATAATCAGCTGACGCCATCTTAATATTATGTTAAAGAGAAAAGGAAACTCATCTACCAGAACTACTTGTATAATCTACTCTTGTGTCATCATTAAAATAATCTTCCTATCTACCTCCTCTCTTTTCTATAGTCTTCCTGTACCTCCCCCCCACGATGAGGCAAATACCCTCCTACCTCCTCCCCCCACTCCCCCAAGCCCCTCGTTAGCCATAAGACCGGACTCCTACTAACGACCCCCCACTGTCTAGACTATGGCTTCCTCGCCTGCCTTTTTAACACTATTTTCATTACCATTTCACGACCACCATAAACCATTTTGCCTTCACATTGCACAATGACATAATGTCCCTCACAATTGAATAACAACTCGGGAGGTAATCCAACATCTGCCTTTACTACGGTTGTTCCGTCGGCCATTTTGACAGTCGTTCGTGTAATTAATCGTTCGGTAGTTAGCGTTGGCGTTGTTTTATACTCTATGGCTAGTTTGGGTTTGACTGTCGTTTTATCGTGGCCATCACCGGGGAGTTTGTTTTGGTCTTGATCGTTATGATAGAAGTTTATTGGTGTTCAGGATTCGTTCGTATCTCTCTCGTATGTATGTGTGTGTCCCCTTCTCCCCCCCCAACACCCACCCACCATCAACTTATCTACACTCGCCTAACACATTTTTCTACACTCGTCTGGGTTATATCCACATTGATTTAACATATCATCTAACATACCCACACTATAGTCACATATATACCCAACTCATATCCACACCCACGTTTAATATATCCACTCTCATCTTAACCATATCTACCCATCTCAACCGTCTACACAATCCACCTGATCCACCCGCCTCAAATATCTACCCAGGTTAGGTTAGCTTAGATGAGGTTAGATTAGGTTAGGTTAAACCCCCTTAAACTTTAAAACAGTTGAGTCTTGGGTTATATGAAGATAGAATAACAACAAACAATATAAACATCATAAAACAAATAATTAAACAAATACGTCAAATTAATAACAAAAATTCATAATAATTCGAGAAAAAAATATGAATAAATGTTTTAAAATCCCCATCCAAATTTATTTACTAATATTTTCAAAAGTGTCCAGGGGATTATAGCAAGTACTGTACACTGACCCAGTGTCAAGGAATAGTCCGAGAAGACCGGACAACTCGCCAACTGCACTGGCTAACCATCACCCTGGAATACGATCCGCAAATCGGTTAACATCCAGGTTCCCAATTACTGCTGGGTAGACAGAGGCAAATGGCGTAAAGAAACTTGCCCATAGTTTCACCCTGCCCGGGATCGAACCCGGGTCCGCTTGCTTGCGAGGCGAGAATGCTGACCATTATACCACAGGTCGCCTAATAATACGCGCACACGCGCACGCACGCGCGCACGCACGCACGCACAAGAGCGGTCACCTTCAGCATTGAGTGAAAACAGAATATTACGTCCCACAATTTTTGCTCGTCTATATTTTTACTTGTAAGGCTTAATGTTTCAGTCTTGTTCCCTAGTCAGACCATCACCACAATAGCGACTCACACACACACACACACACACACACACACACACACACACACACACACACACACACACACACACACACACACACACACCAGGAATAAAAGATAAACACATTATTAATTCTGGAACATTTCGCTATTTTACGTAACCTGGAAATTGGAGACTACCCCAAAAATAAAACAGAGGTAATGGAAGTTTAATCAGAGTGATCCTCATTTAATATTTCACGTCGGGTCTATATTACTCAAAGCAACAGTCAAATCCTCTTACCCGGAGCTCCACATTACTGGCCTTTCACAACCATGACCAAATTGATTTTTTTTTTAATCTAATTGGCAGTGGTGTATTTTTTTTACTATTATTGTGGTATAGTCCAAAAGGTACTTATTGACAGAGACAAATGATTATATGTCAGGGTACAGATACTTTAGTGTGTGTGTGTGTGTGTGTGTGTGTGTGTGTGTGTGTGTGTGTAGAACTGCCCAGACATTTTTGCAGCAGCACACCTGTTCTCGAACTTACCTGTGGCTGCATTGAAGAGTTGCCCAGATATTTTCACCTCAAACTGTCTGTCTGTGCGTTAGACCGGTGTTCTTACGGCCCAAATGAATAATCCAGAGTGAACGTCTATTCAATACCACTTTATGTTGTTGCAGGAGTTGTTGCATATTGATACCGGGAAGTGTAATGGAACCATGAATAATTTTCACATGGGGACCTGGAGGTAGTTGTGGGGGGGGGGTTGTTTATAAATCGATAAATGTAAGTTGTGTCGGGGGGTGAGGGTTTGTGTGTGTGGTGGAGGGTTGTGGGGTGTTGTGGGGGTGGGGGTGTTGTGGGCGTGGGAGTGTTGTGGGGGTGGGAGTGTTGTGGGCGTGGGAGTGTTGTGGGGGTGGGGAGTGTTGTGGGGTGGGGTGTTGTGGGCGTGGGAGTGTTGTGGGGTGTGGGGTGTTGTGGGCGTGGGAGTGTTGTGGGCGTGGGGAGTGTTGTGGCGTGGGCGTGCTGGAGTGTTGTGGGCGTGGGAGTGTTGTGGGGGGGGAGTGTTGTGGGGGTGGGAGTGTTGTGGGGTGGGGTGTTGTGGGGGTGGGAGTGTTGTGGGAGTGGTGGGAGTGTTGTGGGCGTGGGAGTGTTGTGGGCGTGGGGAGTGTTGTGGGCGTGTTGTGGGGGTGGGGTGTTGGGGGTGGTGGGGGTGAGGTGTTGTGGGAGTGGGAGTGTTGTGGGGGGTGTTGTGGGCGTGGGAGTGCTGTGGGAGTGTTGTGGGGGTGGGAGTGTTGTGGGGGGTGTTGTGGGGTGGGGTTGTTGACGTGGGTGTTGTGGGCGTGGGGGTGTTGTGGGCGTGGGGGTGTTGTGTGTGTATGTGGGAGGGAGTGTTTACCAAGAGAGAGTGTAATGCTAATAATAATAATAATACTACTAAAACAGGTATATAGTCACAATACATATCTTTCATTACACTTCTCTACGTTACATTATTTTCTTAAAACAGACTCACATAACCCCGACTCTCACCACACAACTACCAAACACAACTTTCACAATAATGTGTAATATTTACCAATTTAAAATCTCATTACATGTATGCATTTTACCCACATATCCATAACCTAATATGTATTTTCTCATCATGTATACACTGTTAGTTATCTTAATAGTATTCATGTGTAAAATATTTGTGTATTTCAGATTCTAAGCCTTACACTGAACGATAACAAACGATAACACGAAATGCAGAGCTCAATTTGAAGGATATCAGCTAAAAAAAATCTTAGTTGAACTGGGAAAAAAAACCCTCAAACATCTACCCTAATAAAAACAACAACACAAACAATGAAAATAACAAGAAAAAATTATAAACGGGACAGAACACAGAGGCGCCCCCAGAGGGAACACTTAATCTCTCTCTCTCTCTCTCTCACACACACTTCCCCCAAGAGGGTCAGCTCGCCGCACGTACAGAACAGATCGTCGTGTTTTGTGGTATTTTACAAAGAGTTTTATCAGGTATTATAAATTGGTCTAAATTGGTCAGGCTTACACTTAGGTTATCTAACAATGTCACAGGATTGCGTCAATAATACCACGAGTATAATATAGTCACAGGATTGCGTCAATAATACCACGAATATAATATAGTCACAGGATTGCGTCAATAATACCACGAGTATAATATAGTCACAGGTTTGCGTCAATAATACCACGAGTATAATATAGTCACAGGTTTGCGTCAATAATACCACGAATATAATATAAATCTTCTCTGTATATACCTGGTACTAACTACATATGGTATTCTCTCTCTCTATATATATACAGTACCAACTATAGCTGGTATATATCCTTCCTATGTCCTGTGATATAAAGGATACCTGAGACAGTAACTCTAGGACTCCCGATGACCAGGATGGCCAGGATACTACTACACTGGGGTTCCTTTACTCCCCTTAAGGATCACGGTAGGATATTAAAGGCCACACCAATAGATACTAAACGGCTGCCATTAACATTAATCAAGCTGTTCCTTTTTCCTTTTTCTCTTTTCCTTCTTCCTTTTTTTCTTCCTTTTCCCTCTTCCATTTTCCTTTTTTTCCTTTTCCCCTTTTCTTTTTTTCTTTTTCCCTCTTCCCCTTTCCTTCTTTTTTCCTCTTCCCCTTTCCTTCTTGTTCCCTCTTCCCTTTTCCTTCTTCCTTTCCTTACAGGCCTTTCCTCTCTCCACACCGTTCCTTTCTGTACCATCCCCTCTTTTCCATCCAGTCTACTTTCCCATTCCATCTGAGCTCCGTCTCCTTTCCCATTCCCAGCCTCCTTCCACTTCCTTCCATTCCCTTCTCCCTTACTTTTCCTTCCATCCCCTCTCCCTTCCATCTACCTATTCCTTACCATTCCGTCCATCCCTGTCCTTTACCCTTCCTTCCACCCCCCTCCCACTTCCTCCCACCCTTCTCCCTTATCTCCCTTACCCTTCTTCTCATCCACCTCTTCCATACCCTTCCACCACACCATTCTCTCCTTTACTTTTCCTTCCACCGCCCTTCTCCCTTTCCCTTTTACCCCCAGTGCTTCATCTCCTCTTCTTTTCCAGCCCCCTCCTTCCATCCACCTGTCCCATACCAAACCACACCCACTACAGTGCACCCATTTACGACCGCCTGCCTCACAGATCAGATCAATTCTCCTTACAATTGCTTTTTTTTATTTTTCGCTGTAGTTTTACTGCCAGGGTCACCTCCAGGGGCTGTTAATTAGTCCAGGTAAGGTGTGTCTGTGTGTGAGCGAGGGCCTGGCTGTATTAGGTTAGGTTTACCGGACAATGTAGTTACGCTGAAGATTAGTTGAATATGTTTTATTCATTCGTTTATTTAGTACAAGTGACGGGAGTGAAGTGGTGTAGCTCCTGAGAGATTTATTGGTGACAGACAGACAGACAGACAGAGACAGACAGAGACAGACAAAGACAGACAGACAGACAGACAGACAGACAGACAGACAGACAGACAGACAGACAGACGGGGTAACTAAAGATTGACCAATGAAACAGAAAGAGGAGAAGGGTGAGAGAAGAGGAAGAGGAGGAAGACGGCAAACATGGAGTAGGGAGGGAGAGAGAAGAGGGGGGAGGGGAGGGAGGGAGGGTGGGATGGGGGAGAAGAGATAGAGAGGAGGTAGAGAAAGGAGAAAGGAGGGAGAGAAGAGAGGGAGGGAGGGAGGAAGAGAGAGGGGGAAGGAAGAAGAAGAGAAAGAAAGAAAGGAGGGAAGGAGGGGAGAGGGGGAGGGGAGGGAGGGAGGGAGGGAGGGAGCGAAGAAATTACCTGGCCTTCGTTAGATACAGTACTTAGCTATCACCTGTATTCAACTCACTGTAATAGTGAGGTCAAGTTCCTGTAGCCTGATGGAAGTTGTACAGGAACTGATTTGGTGGTACTGTAAGTTGCTGTATTTACTGTACGTTCGTTAATACAAGATAATACAAATACTGTAATTTAAAAGCCGTAATTAAGACAATACTGTATTTCACGTTCATTCTAACACACAAAAGCACTACTGTATTCTAATGTATGTCACGCGCCTTAATACAAAACCATTACTGTATTAGACTGTAATTTACGTACCATAAAAAGAGATCACTGCTGTATTTTATGTCTTTAATTCAATATTAAACTTAATGTATTCTACTGTATTTTAAGTTGCTTTAATACAACAAAAACACGAATGTATGATATATGTACCTTACTTAAATACAAGACCCCTAATGTACCTTACTGTATTCCCTAGTGCATTCTACGGTGGCATTTACGTACCTTAAAACAATACAAGACCCCTACTGTATTCTACTGTATTTTATGTACCTTAATACAAGACAAAGCTGTATCAGGCAGGGTGGTGGTACAGCTCCACACCGGACTAATGAATACCGATTTTTTCCTCCATGTTTTTGTTTCTACGAGTAAAGTTGTAAATTCGGTACGTGAGGTGTTTTTTAATGAGTTAATTTCTGTTGGGAATGTCAGAGCTGGGCCTCCCCTCGTTTGTGTGTGTGTGTGTGTGTGTGTGTGTGTGTGCTTATTTACAATCCCTAATTCAACTAAAATGAAAAAAAAAAAATCGCTTGAAAACTTACAACTCTCAACAGATCACAAGACAAACAGACGACACAAAAATATAATAAAAACGATGAAAAAAAATAGAAATTAATTATATCAAAGTACATCAAATACCAACTAATAAGCGACACAAAGTATACAAATATATTTAATAAGCTTAAAATTAAACAAAATACTAAAATATCACATTTAATTCACAAACAACAACTCAAATGAGAATATAAAATGGTATTGATAATGTTGAATATTTTGGAATGGGAATAAAGACACTAGAATGGGAATAGGGACTGAAAATTAACTAGGAATCAGGTATAGGAATAGATATGATAATATGAATGGGGGACTGAAAGGTAACTGATAAACAGGAATATGAAGAAAAAAACAACTTAAAATTAGGAATGGGAATGAAGACTAAGCAATAGGAATGATTGACTTCTGAGAATTTAAAATATAATAAAAAAATAATAATCTATCTAAAATCCAGGACAAAAATAGGATGATTCGGAACAAATTTTAGGAATATTCTGAAATGGGAATCCAAGACAAACACAACAGGAATATACCTTGGAATCTATACTAAGGTACTTTCAATCATACTTCCAAATTAACCGTGGGAATTAGGAACAGCTTGGAATATATGGTGGGAATAAGTAGGAATATATGGTGGGAATAGGTAGGAATATATGGTGGGAATAAGCAGGAATAAGCAAGGAATGGGAATAGCTGAGAACAAACCTGGAATCTAACTTTTAAAAAATATATATCTTGGAATGTATATCCGTAATAATCATGAATGGGAATCGTTTGACATATTGGAATTAAGCGCACGGATGAACAAACGGACTCTCAAATCCTAAAACGGGAATGGAGATGTGTATTCCAGGAATCTCAGGAATGCCCCCCCCCCCCCACCATGGTGCCCTGTTTCATCTTCTGATATCGGGAATGACCTCACCACCAGCTGTTTACATGCAAATTACCAACCACCATCAATTCACCTCCACCGCCTCGCTGCCCACCTATTAATACCTCTGTTTACATCGTTTCTTCGACTGTTTGTTGTTTACACCACTTGTTCAACGGTGTTTGTACTGTTTACATGTGTTAACTTAAGTGTTTGTTCAATTATCTCGTTTATTTTACTGTTAATAATGAATGTTCAACGGTCTCCATGTCTGTTCATCCCGGGTGTTCACTATCGATTTAAATTGTTCAAACATATCTACTCTATTTACCTGAGATGTTTATAGGTAAGGTTTAATAATGTTTGTATACCTAATTCTTTGTTTTACACCACTAGTTTAACAAAGCTACCTGACCCACACACCTTTAAAGGGGATAACCCATCAATTACAGGTGATAAGGGAGATAAAATACGCCAAATATACTTCACCTGTGTATTTCTGTAACCAATAAACTGTAAATGGTAATACAGTCAATGATATATTTTTCCTGTGTATTTCAATCAGTAATATTCTTAAGTACATAACGATATTATTACACAGAGGCCAGTTAACAGACAACAGGCGCTGGTTGACTGTGATA
This sequence comes from Homarus americanus, assembly GCF_018991925.1. Lineage (NCBI taxonomy): Eukaryota > Metazoa > Arthropoda > Malacostraca > Decapoda > Nephropidae > Homarus > Homarus americanus. The sequence continues at coordinate 33,065 of NW_024754525.1, read as the reverse complement.
TGACGAACGTACAGAGGCCAGTTAACAGACAACAGACGCTGGTTGACTGTGATATGACGAACGTAGAGAGGCCAGTTAACAGACAACAGACGCTGGTAGACTGTGATATGACGAACGTACAGAGGCCAGTTAACAGACAAAAGACGCTGGTTGACTGTGATATGACGAACGTAGAGAGGCCAGTTAACAGACAACAGACGCTGGTAGACTGTGATATGACGAACGTACAGAGGCCAGTTAACAGACAACAGACGCTGGTTGACTGTGATATGACGAACGTAGAGAGGCCAGTTAACAGACAACAGACGCTGGTAGACTGTGATATGACGAACGCACAGAGGCCAGTAATATGGAGGACAACAGACGCTGGTAGACTGTGATATGACGAACGTAGAGAGGCCAGTTAACAGACAACAGACGCCGGTAGACTGTGGAGCTGATGGAACGGAGGCCGGTTAACAGTGGTCGCCGGTAGACTGTGATATGACGAACGTACAGAGGCCAGTTAACAGACAACAGACGCTGGTAGACTGTGATATGACGAACGTACAGAGGCCAGTTAACAGACAACAGACGCTGGTAGACTGTGATATGACGAACGTACAGAGGCCAGTTAACAGACAACAGACGCTGGTAGACTGTGATATGACGAACGTACAGAGGCCAGTTAACAGACAACAGACGCTGGTTGACTGTGATATGACGAACGTAGAGAGGCCAGTTAACAGACAACAACAGATGCCAGTAGACTGCGGGAGGGCGACAGAACGCGAGGCCAGTTATCGAGACGACGCTGGTTGACTGGTGATATGACGAACGGTCGAGGCCAGTTAACAGACAACAGGCGCTGGTTGATCAGATATGACGAACGCACAGAGGCCAGTTAATTGACCAGACATCCGCGCTTTACCGTCAATGTTGAAAAAAGCACCCATCTGTTTTACTGTTTTCCCGTTCAGACAAAAAATAAATAAATACAAAACAGCCATAAGCTTAAGGTGTTTTCCCACAGTAAAAGAAAAAAAAATAGAGTTTTCATTCCAGCTGGTCAAGAGGGAAAGAAAGACCTTTAGTGTTTTCCCGTCGGTCAAGAAGGAGGAGAAAAAAAAAGGGAGTATTTTCCCTTTATTTTCTACCCAGAGGCAGAAAGAGACACGATTTCTCAACTTTAGTTTTCACTCTGAGCGTTGGGCGTGAGGTAAATCTTAAGACTATCTTGAGCTGACAACCTTGAGAACCTCCGGAAGGAAGGAAGGAGGGAGGGAGGGAGGAAGGGAGGGAGAGTGGGACGGAAGGGAGGGAAGGGAGAATGTAAGGTGTTTGTTTTGGTTGGTGTGTGGGAGGGGGAGACCTTGGAGATGGTGGGTAAAGGGAAGGGGAGGGGAGGGAAGATAAGGGGGAAGGAATGGGGAACGGAGAGGGAGGGAAGGAAGGGAAGGAGAAAGAAGAAGGGAGGAGGAAGGAGATAAAGGAGGGGTAACGAGGAAAGGAGGTAGGAGTAATGAGGGAGGGAGAAGGAAGAATGGAGGTAGAAGGAGGAAGGGAAGCGGAAGGAAGGAAGGAAGGAAGGAAGGAAGGAGGAGAGGGATGGGAAACGAGGAAGGGAGGCGGAAGGAGAAGGAGGAAGGGAAGCGGAAAGAGGAAGAAAGGGGTAAGGAGGGAAGGGTGGAAGAGGAGAGGAAGGATGGATGATAGGGAGAGGTGGGGAGGGGCGAAAAGGAGGAGGAAAGGGGAAAGGGGGTGTGCATATATAAATAAATGGAAGAGAGGATTCAAAAGGAGAATATAAAGGGAGGGAGAAATAGGAAAGATAAAAAGGACATAAAGAAGGAAGAAAAAGAATAGAGGAAAACAGGTAAAGCTTAAGAAAAATATTGTAAAAAAAATATTAATAATTAAGAGCAACAACACACAAGGAAAACAAAAGCACGATATTACGCCAAACAAAAAAAAAACATCAAAATAAAAAACAAACGAATTTCAGCTTCATAATTACCATAAATTTATCGAGAGGAAAAATATGAAGTGATTATGCTAAAAGACTGACAGTAAGGCAGACACAGACAGGCAGGCACACAGACAGGGAAACAGGCACACAGACAGGGAAACAGGCACACAGACAGGGAAACAGATAGGGAAACAGACACACAGACAGGCAGACCGACACACAGACAGGCACGCACAGACAGGCAAACAGACACAGACAGAATCCTTGAGACACATCCTATTGCCAGTCCAGTTTAAGGAGCTTATATAAATCCTCAAATATCAGGTCCCTCCATTACTGGCTGTTAACACACACACACACACACACACACACACACACACACACACTGGACACTAATGCGCGCGCACACACGCGCTCACATATACATAATAATAGTTGCCACCTAGGCGTGAATTTGTTTAAGGTGTAGACGCTGTCGCCAACACAACAACCACACCCTGAGTTAACGAGTTGCATGACCCAGTGTCAAGGAATAGTCCGAGAAGACCGGACAACTCGCCAACTGCACTGGCTAACCATTACCCCGGAACACGATCCGCAAATCGATTAACATCCAGGTCCCCAATTACTGCTGGGTAAACAGAGGCAAATGGTGTAAAGGAACTTGCCCATAGTTTCACCCTGCCCGGGGACCGAACCGGGGTCCGCTTGCTTGCGAGGCGAGCATGCTAACAATTACATTATTACAGTCACATAGCGATTTAATTATCTTCTTTGAGGTTCGTGTACACCTTGACCTACCCCGTGGAGAAGAGACAACATTGGCCTGACTGATTGATGAGAGACAGAGAGACACTATACGATATATTAAAACATTACTATAAATTAAAATACACACACTGGTACAATAATCCCCAGGTCCTGAGAGTATTATTGGTCTATAGAGATAAACACGCCAGCCACTATACTCTACCTGTTAGAAATGGAGGCAGCTGTACCTTGTGTTGCCTGAACTGTGTACGAGTATGTACCTACTGAAACCTTGTGGTCTTGTATGGTGATGGAATAGTATTTATTTTAATTTCATATATAGGATGACCCTGAAAAATGTCTCCGTCTCCCTCCCTGCTCCCTGAGACACTGAGTTGCAGGGAGGGAGGGAGACAGGAAGGCAGGGAACAGGCAGGGAGCAGGGAGGGAGGCAGGGAGCAGGGAGGAACATATTTCTGGGACACCCTATAGACATCTCAATGTTATATTAATAAAGATAATTCTCCTCCTCCACCTCCTTCCCCATCATTATCATTATCATCATCATCATCACCATCCATCATCATCATCATCATCATTATCATCACACCATCCATCATCATCATCATCCCTCTCCTCCTCCCCCCTCCAACATAATCATCGTCAAGATCATCATCATCATCCCAGTCCATCATCATCATCATCATCATCATCCCTCTCCTCCTCCCCCCTCCAACAAATTCATCGTCAAGATCATCATCATTGTCATCTTCATCACTGAGCGAAGAGTACGATGAACGTTACCACTATTTGCATTCCATATTACGTCGAGGCAGAGAGAGAGAGAGAGAGAGAGAGAGAGAGAGAGAGAGAGAGAACTAAAATTCACCAAGTTGTCAGGTTTGAACATCACATGAGATGTATGTGTGTGTGTGTGTGTGTGTGTGTGTGTGTGTGTGTGTGCGTGTGTGTGTGTGTGTGTGTTACGGCCCTGCCTCACCTTTTACCTGACACCCCCAGCAAAGTTTTCACAGTAAATTGGTAAAGGTTCGTCTCCCTGTACTCAGTGTCCAATTGCCAAAGCAGATTTGATAGAGACTGTGTGATAATACTCTTCTGAATGCGACAGTTCTGGTGCTGAGAGAGAGAGAGAGAGAGAGAGAGAGAGAGAGAGATGGGTGGGGAGTGGGTTGGGTTAAAGGGAGGTGAGTGGTTGTGTGGGAAAGATAGGTGATAGATTGTCGAGTGTTCTCTCTCTCTCTCTCTCTCTCTCTCTCTACTTAACAGTGCTTCTGAATCTCACATCAGTGTGGAATCAAAGGGGAGTGGGAGGGTTACTGTAGTGGGGGTAGTGGAGTGTGAGGGGGTTAGTGGAGTGGAATTAGTGGAGTTGGAGTGGGGGTAGTAGAGTGGGATGGGGTTAGTGGATTTGGGGTAGTGGAGTTTGAGTGGGGGTTGAGTGGAGTGGGAGGGGATTAGTGGAGTGGGAGGGGGTTAGTGGAGTGGGAGGGTTAGTGGAGGGGGTGGTGGAGGGTTTAGTGGAGTGGGAGGGGCTAGTGGAGTGGGAGGGTTAGTGGGCGGGAGGGCTAGTGGAAAGGGTGGGAGTTATTGGAGGGAGGGGGGGTTAAGGTGGAGTGGGAGGGGGGTTAGTGAAGTTGGGGGAAGTGGGGGGGAATGAGAGGGGGTAAAGCGGAGATAGAGTGGAGTGGGGCAGCAGTGTCAAGCAGTGCCAAATTACACCAGAATTGAATCCCCAGTCGGTGATAAACTTAAGTAGCTCACATTAAGTCAAACACACAGACACATTGATAGATACAGACAGACAGACAGACACACTATGAGACTGACAGATGGACAGACAGACAGACAGACACACTATGAGACTGACAGATGGACGGGATAACAATTAGACGACGGCTAATCACAATATGCTCCGTCCTACTCTTGTATAAGGCTGCAGGGTAATTAAGTACTTCAATAGTCAAGTTCTAGATGTTCTGAGTATTATGCCAAGACGATACATATACAGTATACATCAACACATACATCAATATATACAGTATACTTACAACCTAACACCCATCAACATTTCTCGGTTATCATTAAAAAATATAATATATATATATATATATATATATATATATATATATATATATATATATATATATATATATATATATATATATATATATATATGTGTGTGTGTGTGTGTGTGTGTGTGTGTGTATTTTTTTATCCGTTTATATTTACTCATGTGTAAACACCTGTAATTTAAAATAAACCTTTTAATGTTATATATAAACTCTCTACTTAAACAGCAGTTAAAGTGGATAGCAGTTAGACAGGGCAGCAGTTAGTGTGGATAACAGACAGGGCCGCAGCTAGTGTGGATAACAGACAGGGCCGCAGTTAGTGTGGATAACAGTTAGACAGGACAGCAGTTAGTGTGGATGACTTCACACAAACGTACATTACCAGAGGTCACCGTTCCCTGATTTCGGGTTCCTCAGCGTGGGTTAAACACAGGAGCAGTTGTTCAAGTCTTCCCTAATTACCGCTACGTTACATTAGCCTCGCTTAAACTGGCTTCGGGCAATGGGAGAGACCCGGGTACACACTCTAGTCCAGGGCAAGCGAGACAATTGCCCACCTTCCGAGAGAGATACTGCCTTCATCTTTTCATTCATTGCCATCATTCATTCATTGGTTCTATTATACTCTGATCTTCATTCATTGATTTTTTTTTTCTTCGTGTTCATTCAGTGATCGTTAACTGCCTTCTCAATCGTCATCATTTACTGACTTCATTCGTCGTCTTTGCTTTTAAGTCTTGTTGCCAATATCTTCATTCACTCACCTTTTTTCTCAACAATTTCATCCCATACACACACACACCCACCCCCACACACACAATACACACCCACACACACAATACACACCCACCCCCACAATCCACATCCAACCCCACAATCCACAATCCAACCCCCACAATCCACACCCCCCACACACCCTACCTCCCCCACACTTACTCCCCACACACCATTCTCCTTCCACGCCATCTTAGTTAAGCCATCAACAGCTTCAATCCTCGACACACAACGACAGTCGGAGTTCACCTCTAATTTGACCAAACTTCAAGAGCCACCATCCAATCAGAGCCTCACTGTTTATTTGTATAATATATTCTGAGGTCGATGGGAGAGTGTGGCTGTGGGACAAAGGGGTGTGGGGAGGAGGGAGAAGAGGAGGAGGGGTGAGGAGGAGGAGGAGGGTGTTGGGAGGGAGGAGGAGGAGGTGCCGTGTTGAGGAGGAGAAGGAGGAGAGGGGGCGTGTGAGGAGGGGTGGCTGTGTGAGGAGGGGGGTGGGTGTAAGGAGGAGGAGGAGGAGGAGGTAGGCTGTTGAGGAGGAGGAGGGGTGGCCGTGTTGAGGAGGGGTGAGGGGGGGTGTTGAGGGGGGCCTGTTAAGAGGAGGAGGAGGAGGAGGAGGGGGGTGTGTTGAAGAGGAGAGGAGGAGGAGGAGGGTAGGCGAGGAGGAGGAGGAGAGGTGGCCGTGTTGAAGAGGAGGAGGAGGAGGAGAGGAGGAGGAGGGGTGGCCGTGTTTAGGAAGAGGAGGAGGAGGAAGAAGGTATTGTAAGGTGAGAATATTGGACACACAATAAACACAACAGCGGTACTGAAGAGGTAGAAAGATCTTTAAGTTTCCTCAAAAAAAACCCAACACCAAACCAGCTCTCTAACCCAACCACAAATATTACCTAAAATCAAAATTACCCCAAGCTTTAACAAAAAATTACAACCACGACAAGAAAATAAACACAAAAATAGATAAATAAAAGCAAACAAAATAAATAAGAGATACTAATGTAACTTTTATTTGACCCCCTCAAGGCTCCAATATCCTCCAGGCTCTAACACCCCCTCAAGGCCCCAACACTCAAGCAATACCCCCTCCAGGCTCTAACACCCCTCAAGGCCCCAACACCCCCTCAAGGCCACATCCCAGGCTCCACACCCCCCCCACCCCTCAGGCCCCATCACCTCCTCAAGGCCCCAACACACCCTCAAGGCTCCAATCCCTCCAGGCTCTAACACCCCCTCAAGGCCCCAACACCCCTCAAGGCTCCAATATCTCCAGGCTCCAACACCTCAAGCCCAACACCCCTCAAGGTCCAACATCCCTCCAGGCCTAACCCCTCAAGGCCCCAACACCCCTCAAGGCTCCAATATCCCCTCCAGGCTCCAACACCCCCCTCAAGGCCCCCAACACTCAAGGCCCCATCACCTCCTCAAGGCCCCAACACCCTCAAGGCTCCAATATCCCCCTCCAGGCTCTAACACCCCCTAAGGCCCCAACACCCCTCAAGGCCCCATCACCCTCAAGGCCCCAACACCCTCAAGGCCCCATCACTCCCCCTCCTCAAGGCCCCAACACCCCCTCGGCCCCATCACCCTCAAGGCCCCAACACCCCCTCAAGGCCCCATCATCCCCCTTCAAGGCCCCATCACTCCCCTCAAGGACCCATCACCCCTCTCAAGGCCCCATCACCTCTCAAGGCCCCATCACCTCTCAAGGCCCCATCACCCCCTCAGGCCCCATCAGCCCCCATGACACCCCCCACCTGTTAGTGTTTGACCTACATTTCTGCAGTTCACACTTCTGACACCTGACACTTGTCCCATGAATCAATGCTTTCATTTTTTTTCTACATTCAGATTCTACCGTCCACCAACCTTTCTTTCCTCTCTGCCTCACCTCCCTCTTCCTCCTCCATAACCCACCTCCTCCTCCATTATCACCCCCTCTCCCTCCTCCAATATCCTCCTCCTCCACTTCCACCACCCTCCTCCATCACCAACTATCTTCACTACTCACCACAACCCCCCTCTCTTCCTCTTTCTTTCTACCAATATCCCCTGAACTTCAACCACTTTTTTCCACCAACCTCCTCTACCCAACCCTCCTCCTCCACCCAACCTCCCCTGTCCCTCCCTCCTCCTCCACGCAACCTCTTCCTCCTCCTCCACCCAACCTCTCCCTCCTCTCCACCCAACCTCCCTCTCTCCCCTCCACCCAACCTCTTCCTCCTCTCTACTCCAATCTCTTCCTCCTCCTCCACCCAACCTCTCCTCCTCCCTCCACCCAACCTCCTCCCTCTCCTCCACCCAACCTCTCCCTCTCTCTCTCCACCACCCATTCTACTACCACACAACACATAAAACCCACACCGTGATGGGCTGGGCTGTGTCTCTCATGACATCTTCACGATCTTGGGATTAACCCACCAAGGGGGGCTGATTCTCAAAAGATTCCTAAAACATTCCTCTCCTCTCCCCCTCTTCTCTCCCCCCTCTCTCTCCTCCTCCCCACTCATCTCCTCCCCCTCTCCTCTATTCTCCCCCTCCCATACACAGTAACTGACAATCAAAGAACGAAACCTACTTCAAGGTAGGGTAGGTTAGGGGTAGGTAGGTAGGGTAGGTAGGTAGGTTAGGTCAGAGAGTCTGCCTTCCCTGTATAATAAAAGAAAAGGAAGAAGGTCGTTGTGATGGGATACCAAGACGAGAACCATTCCATTCTGGTCAGGAACTTTTGAAGTGTGGCGACAAATTTTGGAAGTGTGTGTGTGGTGTGAGGGGTGAAGAGGAAGAAGGAGGAGAAGGAGGAGGAGGAGGAAGATAAAAGAAGGAGAGGGGAGGGAAAGTAGAAAGTAGGGGAGGAGGGGCAGGAGGGGAGGAGGGGAGGTAGGAAGAGGAGGAGGAGGTAGTAATGGGATGACGTGGAGGAAAGGAAGATGCAAGGGAAGAAGAAATAGTAAAGGGGAGTTGTTGATGGAAGGGTATTGGTGATGGAAGGAGGAGGAGGAGGGGAATGGCCTACCTGGTGTGGGGGTGAAGGAAATGGAGGGAGGGTTGTGGTCTTTGTTGGCGAGTGATGGAGTCCTGTGTATTGTTGTTGTGAATGTCAAGAGTGATGTATGTATGTATGTATGTATGTATGTATGTATGTATGTATGTATGTATGTAAATTAATAAGAACGACACACATAATGGCTGAATACCTGACACCTGTAAACACCTAATCAGCCGCTATACCTGTAACCAGTAACAACGATAGACCAAACTCGCTAATCCGTGTGAGGAGGACTTGGTGGATTGCCTACAGTACACATGTCCCAAAAGTCTGTACTCTTATAGGGTGTCCCAGAAAGATGTCCCTGCTTCCCTCCCTCCAACTCAAAGTGTCTCATGGAGAGGGCAGGGAGAGAGGGCAGGGAGGGAGGCAGGAGGGAGGAGGAGGGAGCAGGGACAAGCAGGAGAAAAAGAGGACATTTTTCCTTGGACACACTATAGTACATCGTTCACCTTTATTTCACCAATCGTTTAAGAAATATTAGAGTTAATGTGGTTTACAAGTCAAGGAATATAAGAAGTTAACTCAAACGAATATAGGGAAAACAAATTACTTAAAACTCAGATATGAAAAAAATAAGTTCATCTGTAAAATTCAATTCAATGAACACAAGACATCACAAAACAATAAGTTAAATACACAACACAACGCAACACAATGCGCAACAACACCGCACAACACAACCCAACAATAAGGGTAACACACAACACACTTCTAACCCACAATACACAGACACAACACAGTGCATAACACCACAACACAACGTAACACAACACAATAACCCAACTGAAAGAAAACACAATGATACACCAAGCAACGCAATACAGCAAGCAGGAGACGTACATGTGTATATGTATATGTGTGTGTGAGACAGCGATCACAACAAAGGAAAACACAAATGTGGAAGATTTTAACAAAAACACTAATACAAATATACAACTTATATACACTCCCTTTGTGTGAGTATACAGACTGAGTGTTGCTTAAGACAGCGGCTGGTGTATAAATTGCACCTCAAATATACACATTCTACCATCACTAGTCGCCATTATGGTATTAAGAGATGGCATGAGTTTACATTATGAGAATCAGTGTTTGGGTACTCGCTTTAATTATGGTATTAAATTGGTAATCATGGTATTAGGTAAGATTATGGGGATTTCTGATGGTATTGGATAAGATTATGGTATCAAAGATGGTAATAATGATGGTACTGGATATAATTATGGTATCAAAGATGGTAATAATGATGGTACTGGATATAATTATGGTATCAAAGATGGTAGTTAATATGGTACTGGCTATAATTATGGTATCAAAGATGGAAATAATGATGGTACTGGATATAATTATGGTATCAAAGATGGTAATAATGATGGTACTGGCTATAATTATGGGATTAAAAATGGTAGTAATTATAGTACTATCTACCATACGGTCTTAAAAGATGGTATTGAATAACATTGTGGTATCAATATATGGTACAGTACTCGCTACCATTATGGTATTAAAAATGGGTCATATTCATATCATAGCGTCACCACTATCCACTCCAAACGTCACCACTATCCACCCCAAACGTCACCACTATCACCCAAACGTCACCAATCCCCAACGCACTATCCACCAACGCATCCACCCCAAACGTCACCACTATCCACCCCAAACGTCACCACTATCCACTCCAAACGTCACCACTATCCACCCCAAACGTCACCACTATCCACTCCAAACGTCACCACTATCCACCCAAACGTCACCACTATCCACCCCAAACGTCACCACTATCCACCCCAAACGTCACCACTATCCACTCCAAACGTCACCACTATCCACCCAAAGGGAAGCTTTGTGTACGTTTGACTACTACACTACTATTTACCAAAACAAATCCACCACTCTACTACTACCGTACCACTATCACACTATCACCATCACTACTACTACTACTGTACCACTATCATTACCACTATCACCATCACTACTACTACTACCGTACCAATTATCATTACCACTATCACCATCACTACTACTATCACCATCACTACTATTCCTGCTTCTTCCCCTCATCTCATATTGCATTATTGCCGCTGTACTGTTGCATCTGTTGCAACTTGTTCTGCTGTTAATCCTCTTGCTGTTGGCTGTTGCTGTTGTTGTTGTGTTAGCTAAATGCTTCTACATAGGGGAGGGGCAGTGTGGGGAGGGGCAGTGGTGGGGAGGGGCAGTGGTGGGGAGGGGAGGGTGTGGAGGTGCAGGAGGAGACTATAGGTGTAGTGGTGGGGAGGTAGGTGGGGAGGTGTAGTGGTGGGGGAGGTAGTGGTGGGGAGGTAGTGGTGGGAGGTGTTGGAGGCAGTGGTGGGACTGGTGGGGAGGAAGAGAAGTGGGAATGGAGATGGAGGAAATAAAATGAAGAGGGGAGAAGAGAGAGAAAATGAAGAGGAGGAGGAAGGAAAGACGAAGCAGAATGAGAAGAGAAATCTAGAGAGGTGAAACACTATGAGAAAGAGGGAGGAGCAAGAGAAAGAAGAGGAATAGAAGAGTGTAGATAGAGTAAGAGGAACGATGTAGGGAATAAGAGGAGGAGAAGAAGAATGATATGACAGAGCGAAAGGAATTAAGATGGAGGGGTGGAAAAGAACAAGGAATAAAGAGAAGGACAAGGAGGAAGAACTAAGAGAGAGAAGAGAAAGAAGATAAAGTAAAGAGAAACTAAACAGAGAGAATAATAAGAATAAAGAGAAACGAAAAGAGAGAGAAAAGTAAGGGAAAGAATAGGAAGAAGTGAATAAGGAGAAGGACGAAGAAGAGAAGAAAAGGAGGACTATTAAACGAAAAATGAGAATAAAGAGGAGAAGAAAGAAGAAAATGAGAGGAAGGTAAAGAAACACGAGAGAAGATGAAAGTGAAAAGGAAAGGAAGAGGGAAGAAGAGAAGAATTAACAAAAAAGGAGGAGGAGGAGAAAGAAACGTGTTAGTGTTGATGGTGAGTGGGCGTATATCTGGAGAGGAGAGGGGGAGGAGAGGGAGGGGAGGAGAGGAGGGGAGGAGAGGGAGGTGTTGTGAGCTGACGACACGACACGATCTACCAGTGTTGTGAGCTGACGACACGACACGATCTACCAGTTGTGAGCTGACGACACGACACGATCTACCAGTGTTGTAAGCTGACGACACGACACGATCTACCAGTGTTGTTAGCTGACGACACGACACGATCTACCAGTGCTGGTGTCTGACGACACGACACGATCTACCAGTGTTGTGGCTGACGACACGACGATCTACCAGTGTTTGAGCTGACGACACGACACGATCTACCAGTGTTGTGAGCTGACGACACGACACGATCTACCAGTGTTGTGAGCTGACGACACGACACGATCTACCAGTGTTGTGAGCTGACGACACGACACGATCTACCAGTGTTGTGAGCTGATGACACGAAACATTCTACTAGTGTTGTGAGCTGACGACACGGCGCAATCTAACAATGTTCTGAGCTCACACACCATAACATTCTACCTGTGCTGTGAGCTTATAACACGACACATTTACTGGTGTTGTGAGGTTAGGACACCTACAATCCCCTGATCCCCTGACACGAACCATAAAGTTCCCCCCAAAACCCATTCCCCATCACCCACAGGTCCCCATCTCCCATGCTTTACATTGTTCCCATCCCCCCATGAGCTATAGACCCTCCCCATTATCTGTCTGGCCTCTCAGGAAACCCATAACCCTCCAGCCTTCCCCAACCAGAGGTATAACCCCATCCTCTCTCCCATTAACTACAAACCCACCTCCTCCCATGATCTACAAAGTTCCCCCAAGAGGAATAGCCCTGTTCCCCCAAGAGGAAAGCTCCCCCCCTGCCCCCCAAGAGGAAGAGCCCTCTGTTCCCCCAAGAGGAAGAGCCCTGTCCCCATACATATAAAAAACACCCATCTCACTCAACATAATAAGATTCTGGTGCACTATGCTGCACAAACATGACAAGACCCACACTACTCCTTCTTCCTCTCCCCTCCTCCTCCTCCTCCTCTTTATCCTCTCACCCCCTTCCTCCTCTCATTCCCCCTCTCCTCTCACTCCCCTTCCTCCTCTCACCTCTTCCTCCTCCTCTCACTCCCCTTCCTCTTTATCCTCTCACTTCCTCCTCCTCCTACTCCCCTCCCTCCTCCAATGACAAGGGCAACACTCATTCATCTCCCTTCCTTCCTCTCTCCTTCAGTGAAAGGGTCATATTATAACCTCTTCTCCCATGGCAAAGATCATGATTTGTTTTTTATCCTTCTTGAAGTTGTCCACCCCTTAACCTCGACCACCTCCTCTTCCTTCATCACCTCCTCCAGGATAAAGATCAAGACATTCTTATCCTCTTCTTCATCATCCTCCTCCTCCTCCTCCTCCCCTTCCTCTTGTACCAACACCTCCTTTAAGACAAAGATCATGCCATTCTTATCCTACTCTTCTTCCTCCTACTCTTCTCCTCCTCGTCGTCGTCTTCCTCCAGCAGCCATTTCGTCGTTTAACGCATCTGTAAACATGCTTTTCCCCAGACTGCCACCGTGATGATAAAACCTTCACCCTTTGTCGGTGTACTGGTGCCTACAACCACTGCTGTCATCACTACTGGTACTAACTACCACTGCCGTACTGACATCACCACCACTACTACTACTACTATTGCCATCACTACCACCATCCCCACCAATACTACCACTATTACCAACCTATCATTACTACCACCATCACTACTACTACTATCACTATTTTTGTTTTTTAAATGGCCTCCAGCCTCCCCCAATAGCCACACCTTCGCCAAGCATTGTATTAATCTACTACTACCACTACTACTACTACTACTACTACTACCACTACTACTACTACTACTACTACTACTACTACTACTACAACCACCACACTAAAACAACATATATTGTAAAAAACGAAAACATTAAGCCCATTAGACCTATTACTGTTATGTGTTACTTACCAGGAACAAGGGATCATTTCTAGACAATCCTTACTACGCCCCCTCCAACTTCCCCTTCTTAAACCGTCAACCCTTCCCCTGAAATTAATTACCCCCCTAAATGTCAAACCCTACCTTTAAATTCATTCCCCTTACCCATTCAACTGTCTACCCCTTTCAACTACTAACCCTCCCCCCTTTAAATCCACTCCCCCACCCACTCAATTGTCAACCCCTTCTTCTTCCACTACACTACCTCATCTCTCACCCCTTTTTCTCCTCTCTTACCCCTTGAACATCCCCCCATCTTTTCTTACCTCCTTTATCGTCAATTTCTTCTCTCATCTCCTCTTCTTCATTCTCTCTCACTCACTTCTTACTTCATTACCCCTACGCCCCTCCGCCATAATCGCCCTCCTTTCCCCTAATTTTCCTCTCTTCACACCCCTTTATCTTCCCTATCCATTATCTCTTCCCCCCATCCCGAAAGCCCATACCCTTCCTCCTCCCATTTCCCCTCTCTCTCCTTCCTCTGCCTCCTAAGCGTCCTCTCTCCTCTCCCAAACTGTCTCCCTCCCTCTCCCTATTTAAGCCTCCTTTCCCCCCCCCCTAAAGCTTTTTCCCCCCTTCTATTACTCTCCTTCCCTGTTCTCCCTCCTTCCCCCTTTCTCCTTCCTTCCCCTCCCCCTCTTCCCTCCCCACTACCTCCTAAGACACTCCTTCCCTCCCCCACTACCTCCTAAAACACTCCTTCCTCGCCCACTACCTCCTAAGACACTCCTTCCTCCCCCACTACTTCCTAAAACACCTTCCCTCCCCCACTACCTCCTAAAACATTCCTTCCCTCCCCACTACCCCTAAAACATTCTCTCCCCACTACCTCCTAAAACACTCCTTCCTCCCCCACTACCTCCTAAAACGTTCTTCCCTCCCCCACTACCTCCTAAAACATTCCTTCCTCCCCCACTACCTCCTAAAACATTCCTTCCTCCCCCCACTCACCTCCTAAACATTCCTTCCCTCCCCACTACTTCCTAAAACATTCCTTCCCTCCCCCACTACCTCCTAAAACATTCCTTCCCTCCCCCACTACCTCCAAAACATTCCTCTCCCCCCACTACCTCCTAAAACATCTTCCCCCACTACCTCCTAAAACACTCCTTCCCCACTACCTCCTAAAACACCTTCCCTCCCCACTACCTCCTAAAACACTCTTCCTCCCCCACTACCTCCCAAAACATTCTCTCCCCACTACCTCAAACATTCCTTCCCTCCCACTACCCCTAGAACACTCCTTCCCTCCCACTACCCTAGAACACTCCTTCCCTCCACCACTACTCCTAAAACATTCTTCCTCCCACTACCTTCAAAACATTCCTTCCCTCCCCCACTACCTCCTAAACATTCCTTCCCTCCCACTACCTCCTAAAACATTCCTTCCCTCCCCCACTACCCTCAAAACATTCTTCTTCCTCCCCACTACCCCTAAACACTCCTTCCCTCCCCACCACTCCCCTAGAACACTCCTTCCCTCCACCACTACCTCCAAAACATTCCTTCCTCCCCACTACCTCAAAACATTCCTTCCTCCCCCACTACCTCCTAAAACATTCCTTCCCTCCCCACTACCTCCTAAAACATTCCTTCCCTCCCCCACTACCTCCTAAAACATTCTTCCTCCCCCACTACCTCCTAAAACATTCCTTCCCTCCCCTACCACTCAAAACACCTTCCTCCCCCACTACTCCTCATAAAACATTCCTTCCTCCCCCACTACCTCTAAACATTCTTCCTCCCCACCACTCCTCAAACACTCCTTCCCTCCCCCACTACCTAAACATTCTCCTCCCCACTACCCCCCAGAACACTTTTCCTCCACCACTACCTCCTGCCCCGCCTCTGCTTACACTGCACTATGACATGTTTGATATGTATAAAAGCGCGTGCTTGTACATTTTACAACCTCGCCATAATCACAAAGAGACACCAATATGCTGGTGGGGAGGGGGAGAGGGGAGGAGGTGATATTTCTTCTTGGCTTTGCACTCGACCAAGGGTAAAGTTTTCACGCCACACCAATAAAAACACTGGAGATAGGCGCCACTTGTACGGACGCCCGGAGAGATTTTTGTAATGCCAGTTCAGAAATATGGTCGAGAACACTTGCTTGACACTGTTCTCTGAGAGGCTGTGGTTTTGTGTGTTTGGGGGGGGAGAGGAGGTGCAGGATGAGGAGGAGGATGAGGGTTGGGGAGAGGGAGGGATGAGTTGTGTGGTGGGGAGGAGATGATGGCGGTGGTATGGCGGTGGTGTGTGGAGGTGGTTGTGTGTGTGTGTGTATTATGTGTGTGTGTGGGGGGAGGAGGGAGTACAGGAGGGATGATTGTGGGGGAAGGGTTATTGGTTGTGTGTGTGTGTGTGTGTGTGTACTTACATAGCATGCGACCTCATACACAAGTATTCAGACATGCAGAGAAACACACACGCAGATACACATTCGCAAACACATTTTTTTTCCAAGTACATCTTCAAATTTTACTATCACACAATTTAGTTCTTTTCTCCCCCAAACCCCCCACAAAACAACAACAAATAATAACAAATAAAACCTGACAAAAATACATAAAACACTACCTCCTTCTTCCTCAATCATATACAGCAACTATCCCACACACACACACACACACACACACACACACACACACACACACACACACACACACACACACACACACACACACACACACACACACAGGTATCCATAATTATATACATCTTCACTAAATAGGCCAGATAGACACAGACAGACAGACAGACAGACAGACAGGAAAGATAGACATACAATAACTTAACGAAAAATGAATTAAAATGCACAAATCTCATTATTACTACTACTACTACTACTACTACTACTACTACTACTACTACTACTACTACTACTACTAAACGAACTATCATTCTCACTGGTCAAAATTACATGACCTAACAGCAGCTTAAAGTACCAAATAAATATTCTAAAGGGGTTGACCTTTCACCTCATAAGATCATTAAAGTCAAATAAAAAATATATATATATATATATATAAATAAATAAATAAAAATACTGACCCAAGGTTTATACTGGCTCAAGGTTTATACTGACCCAAGGTTTATACTGGATCAAGGTTTATACTGGCTCAAGGTTTATACTGGCCCAAGGTTTATACTGGCCCAAGGTTTATACTTGGCTCAAGGTTTATACTGCCTAAGGTTTATACTTGGCTCAGGTTTATACTGGCCCAAGGTTTATACTTGGCCCAAGGTTTATACTTAGCTCAAGGTTTATACTTTTGGCCTCAGGGTTTATACTGGCCCAAGGTTTATACTGGCCCAAGGTTTATACTGGCCCAAGGTTTATACTGGCCCAAGGTTTATACTGGCCCAAGCAACAAGTCTGCCACGTTTCAAATTAATTGGCGCAGAATTGAAGGATTGACAATTATTTGTTGATTTTTTTTATAACGAAGAGAAAAAGAACGAGAGAGAAAAAAAGAAAAAAAATATTGGAAAAAGGAAAAGGTAGGTGGGAAAATGTAAAAGGGAAAAAATGGAAAAGGAAAAAGGAAAATGGAAAAGGAAAAAGGGGAAATGGAAAAGGAAAAAGGGGAAATAGAAAATGGAAAATGGAAAAGGAAAAAGGGGAAATGGAAAAGGGAAAAGGGAAAATGGAAAAGGAAAAATGAAAAAGGGAAAAATGGAAACGGGAAAAAAATAAACGGGAAAAAAGGAAAAGGAAAAAAGGAAGAGAAAAATAAAAATAAAAAAAGAAAATGACGGGAAACGAGACAATAGACAGGAAAAATGGTAAGAAAAATGAAAAGGGGAAAAAGCAAAGAAGATCAGAAAAAACGAAAACAATAAAAAGTAAAAAAAATAAATAAAAATTAAGAAGAGAACAAATAAAAGGCGAGTAAAATAATGGAAGAGAAAAAAGGAGAGAGACAATAGGTGTTCATGCGGGGTGAGGGGGTGGGGGGGCGGGGGTGGGGGCTAGGGGTGGAGAACTCTGTTATCCCAGAAAGTTCATCCTTCTCAACAAAAGGAAAGAAGGACGGAAGGAAGGAAAGAAGGTAGAAGGAATGGAAGGAATAATGCTGAAGGAAGGAGGAAAGGAAGGAAGGAAGGAAGGAAGCGAAGGAAGGAAGGAAGGAAGGAAGGAAGGAAGGAAGGAAGGAAGGAAGGAAGGAAGGAAGGAAGGAAGGAAGGAAAGGAAGGAAGGAAGGAAAGGAAGGAAGGAAGGAAGGAAGGAAGGAAGGAAGGAAGGAAGGAAGGAAGGAAGGAGGGAATGGAAGGAAGGATGGATGGAAGGATGGATGGATGGATGGATGGATGGAAGGAAGGAAGGATGGATGGAAGGATGGATGGAAGGAAGGAAGGAAGGAAGGAAATCTTGTCACCCCTCTAAAAAAATTCTTTCACAGGTTATATGACAGGAGAATCCAACCATCCACAACCAGTATTTCCCTAATTCAAAAATACAAGTGAAGTAAATCCCATCGCCATATTTGAAAATCCCTGTAATCCACAAAAAATCCTCCTTTCGATTAAAATATTTTCCCAACCAAGCATGAAAATTGTCTCCTCCTTCAAATAAAATCCCAATTACCTCCAAAGTCAAATTTCCTCACCATCCATAAGACTGTTCCTCCAATGAAATGATAAAAAAATAAAAACAAAAGTCTTACATATACTTTGGGTGAGGAAAAAATTATAGTGTGGTGGGGAAGAAAGTGTAGTGTGGTAGGGAAAAAAGTGTAGTGTGGTGGGGAAGAGAGTGTAGTGTGGTGGGGAAGAAAGTGTAGTGTGGTAGGGAAAAAAGTGTAGTGTGGTGGGGAAGAAAGTGTAGTGTGGTAGGGAAGAGAGTGTAGTGTGGTGGGGAAGAAAGTATAGGGTGGTGGGGAAGAAAGTATAGGGTGGTGTGGAATATTATGTAGTACGGGGAAAATTGTGTAGTTTGGTGAGGGGGAAACATTCTAAGGTATGGTGAGGGAAAAGATGTAATATGAAGGGAAAAACGTGTGGTGGGGGAAATATGGTACAATCGTATAGTGCGGTGGGGGAAATGTTGTGAAAGATGTGTTGCGGTGGGGAAAATTGTGTAGAATGGTGGGGAAAATATGTTTTGTGGCAAAGAAAATCCTTTCTTGATATATAAATACATTTTTATTACCCCTCACCCCCCCTCACCCCATTTTCCCCCTAACCCCACTTCCACCCCTTCCCCCTTAAACCTCACTCCCCTTAATCTTCACTCCCCTTACCCTTACCCTTCACTCCCTTTCTCCTTAACCACCACTCCCTTTCCCCTTTAACCCTCAATCCCCTCCACTCCCACCATCACTCCCTTCCCCTCTCCCTCACCACTCCCTTCCCCTCTTCCTCACTCCCACTACCCCTCCCTTCCCCTCTCCCTCACTCCCACTATCCCTCCCTTTCCCCTCTCCCTCACTCCCACTATCCCTCCCTTCCCTCTCCTCACTCCCAATATCCTCCCTTCCCTCTCCCTCACTCCCACTATCCCTCCCTCTCCCTCTCCCTCCCTCCTCCTCCCCCTCTCCCTCCCTCCCCCTCCCCCTCTCCCACCCTTCCTCTACATTCATGGGTCAATAATAAATGTTAAGATAATTTAATTTCAGTATCAATCCCATTTTTATTGCCATTACATAATAATAGTTCATCCAATTTCAGCAAATGTGAATAATTTTCTAATTTATTAATTCAACAATTTCTAAATCAAAATTAATATTTATCGAAATTTACTAAAGTATTCTAGGTATTTTTTAAATCACTTTACATATTCAAATAATTTTATTAATAATCAGTAAGTCAAATAATTTAACTATTATTTACATCAGTTATAATAATTCCCTTATGTATTATAATTTTTCCCTTTATGTGTTTCATCATTAATAACAAATTAACTAAAATTACTTTTCTTTAACAAATTATCAAACAAAATTAAATACTATTTAGGCATTTCCTTCTTATATCTCAATCTATATACATTATTTAAATTATATTCCTGTCGTCCATCATACTATACACATTAGTGCTTAAGAGGGTAATATATTTCAAATGTTTCTTAATTCATAAACATTGCTATCAAGGTTTATTTAAATTTATATTTCCATTAATTTTCATTTCATAAACAATATATATTTGCAGTCTCTCTCTCTCTCTCTCTCAATACATTAATACTCGAGACCTATTTAAATAAACATTACAACTAGTTTCCATTTCCCACACATCAACATTGACAAGACACCCATTTCAGCACCCATTTCTTACCTATTTCCCAAACAAAAATACCTTGACCTATTTAAACATATATTTCAATTATTTCCTATTTCCAAAGGCTTATCACCTTTTTTTTCCCCAGGATGAAGTCGCTGGTCAGTCATCATTTATTCATGCAACAAACAGGGAGGAAGGGTGTGGCATTTAATCCTTTGCTCCTCTAATCCGTTGTAAGCCTCTGAAATCCCTTCGTGTTTACTTGCCTGCAATAGTGGCCGGAATACCTTAAAACCTCTCTTGTTTTTACTGCCTCTCACATATTGCCAAATTTGTGGGAATTTTTGTAACAATGCCATAAATGTTTCTGTTTGGACTGTGTTTTGACATTGTAAATAATATGTTGAAGTTTTCTTTTACACATGTTAAATATTGTCTAAGGTTTTATACCGATTTTGACATAGATACTTAAATTATCTGAAAATTTAACATATTGCTAAATTTTAGTTATTTTTAAATAATAATGAAAACATTTTGCTTTCAATCTGACAAATCCACAATTGTGTATTTTTTTTTCAATCAGTTCAAATAACATACAAAACTGTTATATCGTTTTTTAGTTAAATCTAGGTAACTGATATTTATACATACATACATACATACATACATACATACACACATACATACACACATACATACACATACATACAATTGTCAATAATAATAATAATAATAATAATAATAATAATAATAATAATAATAATAATAATAATAATAATAATAATAATAATAATAATAATAATAATAATAATAATAATAATAATAATAATAATAATAATAATAATAATAATACGTGGGGACTTTTATAACAGTTGATAAAATTCCCTACAATTTTCCCTGAATGAAGAAATGGGGGAAAAAAAAGCAAAATCCTCTTGTGTTTACTTCCTGCAGTACGGACTCCCCCCTCCCCCCCCCACCCACCACCCGGTCGAATAATTACCATGGTTATCCTTTATTCTGCCGTTCTACTTATTCTTTGTTATTTATTAAGCGAATATAGATAAATTCTCCTACGGTATTTTAACACCTTGAGTACAATGGCTTAACACTTGAGTACGACCCCTAGAGTACAGTGATTTACCCCTTTAGGACGACGACTTAACCATTTGAATATAATGTCATCTTAAAGGGAATAGTTATGTATTGAAAAGGTTAAGACAATGTTCAAAGGGGTTGGTGGTACTGTCAGGTCAGGTCAGGTCAGGTCAGGTCAGGCCGTTCAGACCCCCAAAGACGTAAAGGTAACCTTGAGAGGTAAAAACAGTTTAACACACCTGATCTTAATTAACAGACAGACGTACAGACAGATTAACAGAGGGTGTATGTGTGTGGGTACTTGCAGGGTGAGGGAGGGTTGTGGTGGTGGGTGGGTGGGGCTGCAGTGGTGTGGTGATGCAGGTGGGTGGGTGAGGGAGGTAGTGGGTGGGTGCTCATACGACTCACTCTTCTATACAAGGACACAAAAAAAAACTCCATTACAACTCCTATAATCTCAACCCCTTTACAACCTCCCAATACTTCTACAACCCTAGCCTACAAATTACTCCACCCTGAACAACACAACCTTCCCCTACAACCCCATTTTGTAGCTAAGGGGGAAACACAGACCTAACCTACGTACCCATGACAACCTGGACCCAGCATCCCCCCCCTTCACCCATTCACCCGATAATAGACCCATTACCAGACACCGCCACCCCTCAACACACCCATTAACTTCTCTCCTGATGGAAAAATTCTTCAAATAAACAAAAAAAAAAAGTTTACCTGAAAAAAGTTGTTGTTTATATTTGTGACTTTTGGCAGGAAGCGGCTAAACGCCTCATCAAGTCAGTCAGTCAGTCAGTCAGTCAAGTGAGTCGTTCATAGAGCTCACTAACGCAACTACGTAAGATATCCCAATAGGGTTTAACAAAAATTACAGTCCAATTAGGAATAGCATTCATTGAGCTGACAAACGCAAAAAAAATATAATATTCCGGTTGGGTGGAAAAAAGTAAAAAAAAAAAAATAGAATGTGGTAACTTGGTTTAAAGGGACGCGTCTGGACCTGTCATGTAGCGTGTGTTGTGAGTGACTTGACATCACAGGCGCGCCACTACCACACTCCTCTGCTGGCCAATGACTGCTCCTTTATTGTGGTGCCACTGCCTGCAACACTGCTCACGCCACCCCCCACCCCCCCTATATAGTGTCATGTCACCAACACTGCTCACGCCACCCCCAATTCCCCTATATAGTGTCAAGGTCACCAACACTGCTCACGCCACCCCCTCAATTTCTATATAGTGTCATGTCATCAACACTGCTCACGCCACCCCCCCTATATAGTGTCATGTCACCAACACTGCTCCGTCACCACCACAACCCTACTACAATATTCTCATAACCTTACTACCACAACACTACAACAACCCTACAGCAGTACTACTCCTATAACCTTAAGATAAGACAGCCTCCCATAACCTTGATAAAAGTCCATTTCACCTCAACAACCCCCACCACAACCTTACCATAATCCTATCACAACTCGCCACAATCCTACCACAACCTTACCACAATCCTATCACAACTCGCCACAATCCTTAACCTTAACCCATCTCACCACAACTCTACCACCCACAACCACAAATCTTAACACTTGTAAAAAAAATATTGGCTCAAGTCTCTAAGAAACATCTACGCCATTTGCCATCCAAGTTGTCATTAATTGTCAGTGGGAATAGCTAACAATAAGACGCAAACCTAACCATCAATTCTCAATCACTCGTAAGACACATTTTTTCTTACTCTCTCGACACGTAAGAGTATATCAGATGGTTTAATCATTCCGTAATATAAGTGAGATCAAATGGCGTCAATAATGCACAGAGACTCTACCTTTAACTAGATGCGTTGAGTTAGATTATAAAAAGTAGTCTTACGGTAATGTTTTTTTTTGTCTTAAGTGAAAATATTCACAAAAAAACCACAACACAAAGATCGTAACTAAAATGGCCGACAAACTACACAATGACTTGACTACATTCATCTCTTTTTAATCCTGAATTACGAGAAAAAAATAACCAAAGAATATGTTTACAGGATTCCGACCAAAGCTTGTTACTGACCGACTGACTGATGAACCAAAAGACAACAGGTATGTCTAGGTATAGGGTTAGGTTAGGAACTAGTTCTTCTATGACCTCCCAGTTGACCCCTAGTAATACACAAGCTCCCCTGCAGATGGCTCCACCGTCAGTAACGCGTCGTCTGTTTGATAACCAGCAAACAATGGTCTTATTTACCTTATTTCTGTCTAAAACTACGCTGAAGACAAGATCGTTCCCTAGACGGCTACACGTTTTCTATGATGAGTGAGCTTGATGCCTTAAATAGTTAAAATAGTTATGGTTAAATTAAATACGTTTTCTATGGTAAGGGAGCAGTCAGGGGGCCGAACATTAATTGAATGATGTGAGGGGAGGGGAGGGGAAGTAAGAAGGGGAAAGGAGGGGGCGTGTAGCGAAAGGAAAGGAGGGGAGGAAGGAGGAGGGAGGGAAGATGGGAGGGGAAGGATTTTTAAGATATGATGCAGCGGGATTATCATAGCTTAGGAGAGTGAGGGAAGTGGTGTAGGTGTCGAGTGGAAACCGGGGGATTAGGGAGGAATTGGTAAATGGGATTATTGAAGGGATTTCTTAAAAAAAATTATCATAAGTTTAGTTGTTTGGATTAAGACTAGAACAGGATAGGATTGGCTGTTAGGATTTTGAAGGGATTAGGGAGATTAGTTGCCGGGATTATGAGAAGCTCGAAGGGGATTTATGATGGATTGGTAGTTGTGGTTACTGAAGGATTGGGGAGGTATTAGTTAATGGGATTAATGAAGGATTCTCATGGCTTTGGTTATTTGGATTAAATTGGGATTAGGATAAGATTGGCGGTTGGGATTATGAAGGGATTACAAAAAGATTAGTTCAAGTATTTATGAATCATTTGACGGATTAAGTTAAGAAGGAATTACAGCTGAAGTGGATTACCAGACGCGATTAGGAAAGGACTGGAGGAATGGCTGCGAAAGGATTAGCTTATCAGATTAAGAGATTAAGATGGAACTGATGGATAAATATTAAGGGAATTTTGATGGGATTAAGAAAGGGGCAGAGAGAGAGAGAGAGAGAGAGAGAGAGAGAGAGAGAGAAACCTAGGTTAAAGTGAGGTAATAATACAGTTCATTTCTTAATATCTCACTTTCTTCCTCAAAATTGTATAACCAATAATGAGAAGAAAAAATAATAATTCCCAGGGTCTATATAAAGTTTCCACTCATGTATCTAATTATAACCTAATTTATTTTTCGCATTAGTAAACTTCATTAATTAACGCCCCCCTTCCCCCCCTCCCCCCGAAAAAAAACTCAGGTGAAATGAACCAGGTGTGAGGCTACTGAAGTCAACCAGTACGAAGTTTATGAGCAAAAAATCAATGATATATAAAAACCACTTAAGACTTTACTAAGGTATTGAAACTCAAGGATAAAACATCAATAAGTATATGGATAAGGAAAAGAAACACGAAATATCCAAATATCCTGTGTGAAAAAGGTGAATTACTATCATGTTTGTAATTTTACATGAGGTAACCCAGCCAGTTCCCTCTATATACCTCGACTCCTCACTGACAGGTAACACGAGGTCGAGCAAAAAAAGAGTGTCCATCTGTGTGTTGGGTTGAGTTCATACTTTATTCAACCATAATCACCAAGACCGTACACCAAACAACTAGACTGGCGACCTGGTGACCTATTATAGCGATGTATGGTACAGTAGTAATAGTGATGGTGACTGTAACAAGCCCCGTCTGTAATAACCTTACAGTAATTGATTTTAAACGAGTCGTAATACCTGACCTACCTTGTTAATTAATAGACAGGTGATAAATAATACCACACAGTGTTAGTGGATGAGTTTCTGTCTATATACATCAATTAATTAAAAAAATCACTACTACAGTTTATATTCTAAAAACACCTGTTAAAAATATCGTTATAATCCCACCAAAAAAAAAAAATTAAAAGAAAAAAAAGTCCTAATTATCGTCAACAAGACCAGGTGATAAGATTGTACACTCCTCCATCACCACTAACACACGTGCTCTGTATAATGAACAGTGATGGCAAGAACTATATCATACCTCCTAGTTATAAGGCATTTTTTTCGTTATCATTCACAAGCCAATTAAACGAACCAGGCGGAACGAACTCAACAGACACCAAAGAAACACTCGGGTAATATGATGCAACACACACACAGAGACAATAAGATGCAACACACACAGGCAATAAGTTGCAACACACTCAGACAATAAACTGCAGCACACTCAGGCAACAAGACGCAACACACTCAGACAACAAGATGCAACACACTCAGACAACAAGATGCAACAAACTCAGACAACAAGACGCAACACATTTAGGCAACACGATGCAATACACACGATTGAAAGATAAGCAACACAGCCACGTCTATATTTTCTCCGTCGTCATTGTTTCCTACGACAGACAGACAGACAGACAGACGGACGGACGGACGGACGCGGCCTACACAAATATGACAGAGCGAGGGAGTTACAGGGCGAGGGAGTTACAGGGCGAGGGAGTTACAGGGCGAGGGAGTTACAGGGCGAGGGAGTTACAGGGCGAGGGAGTTACAGGGCGAGGGAGTTACGGGGCGAGGGAGTTACGGGGCGAGGGAGTTAGAGACGAGGGATTACAGGGAGGAGTTACAGAGACTGAGGATTATATAGGGCAGGAGTTACAGGGCAGAGTTACAGACGAGGAGTTACAGGGCAGGGGTTACAGGGCGAGGTGTTACAGGGCAGGAGGATTTGTTACAGAGGCAGGTTGGGAGCGAGGTGTTACAGGGCGAGGAGTTACAGGGCGAGGGTTATGGGGCGAGGGTGTTACAGGGCGAGGGAGTTACAGGGCGAGGGAGTTACGGGGCGAGGGAGTTACGGGGCGAGGGAGTTACAGGGCGAGGGAGTTACAGCGGCGTGTACAGGTGGGGTATGGAGGCCTGAGGAAATGTGAGCAGGAATTTTTCTCACACGGCTCTCTCTATGCAGTACGACAATAGGGAACTGGAATACTAAATGTAAACTTTTTGACCTTTGCGTTTGTGTGTGTGCGTGTATGTGTGTGTGTGTGTGTGTGTGTGTCTTAAATCCACATGAAAATCACTCCATATATCATAAACTTAATACATAAAAGGTAATCATCATCACGTGGCATTAACCTAGCGCGCGCGCACACACACACACACACACACACACTCTCACACACATACCTAATCTATTAAACCATGTATTCACTCCAAGTAAATACTACTTCTGCACTGTTACTATGTTTAAATGCACTGTAGTCTGAGCTTTTCCCCATCTAGTTATTATATATCATATTTATATTACTTATGTAATTTGTATATTATTTGTTATTCGAAACCCATTTCCCAATTATGTAACTGTATATTTTCAGCCTTCTAATGCCAAGCTCTTTCAATAAACCGTTAATTATTATTATTATTATTATTATTAATTATTATTTTATTATCTACACACACACACACACACACACACACACACACACACACACACACACACACACACACACAACATCTCTCCATGGCAGCGTAGTAGCAGTCAACAAAGGGCTCTGACAACACCTGCAGCCACACCCTCTCGACTCACCTTACAAGTCCGGGGTTGCTGAAACGTATTTTATTCGAAACAAAAATAAAAAATAAATAAATATTAAAAAATAAAAATATACAAATCACAAAACCTCAACACCACCATCTAAATAATGTTCTTGACTTAAGTAACTTACAAACCATTATTAATAACGAACTGATTTGTGTACTGGGGAATTTGATATACATTCAGGTAAATATTATGACGGGTCGTGGTTAGTTATTTTGGGTCACAACATATATGGTTACAGCGATGTTTTCTAACCCTGAGTTAATATTATTAATTTTGGGTAAAGGTGTATAGCGTGTATAATAATCCTTTAGGCGTTGTAATACATGAATAATATCCAGCTTTACAAAAATATTAATATAAAAGTGCAACTATGAAAATAAATTAACCTTTGTTGTCAGAGAAGCTAAAAATAACATTAAAGCTTTAAACAAAAAAGATTAACACTCACAAAATAACACCAGCACAATATTACCCCCACGTTATATACAATAATACAAGCGCTGATAACTCGGAATTATCAGGCCAGTGGTAAGTAAACATATAACACTTAAAAAAAATATCCCTCCAGGCCCACAGCTAACCCGGGAATTAAGACGCACGAGACCGGAGTCAGGCAGGAGGAGGCGCAAGTCTATTCAGGCAGTCGAGCTATATAAGACCAGATGCCTCATAATCTTATTTTCATAATGTAGGTAGCATATCAGGGGAGCTCTGCTTATATTGCCCCGAGAATTCTTTCCGTTGTATTTTTGTGGCTTCTGCCACTGTATGTCTCTAAGTTCTTGTTATCTCTCTCCCTGTGTTCTCTCACTTCTTTCCCTAGGTTCTATATCTCCCTCTAGCATCTCAAAGGGGTTCTCTTACATCCTTAACTCTCATCTCTACCACCGTTCTCTAACTCTCTTTTTACTTACTTTATCTCATCTCCCCACTTCTTTCTCCCCATTCTCCTCATTCAATGTCTCTCAACCCTTGCCTTCCTTCACCCCTCTCATCATCTCCGTTTCCTAACCGCCCGTTCTTCCTTCCTTTTTCCTCCTATTTTTTCTTCCTTTCTCTCACCTCACCTCCCTGCCCTTACCTCCTTCCTGTCACCTTCCCATCCATCCCTCTCACTACTCACTCCTCCTCCTCCTCCACCCTCCTCTGTCACCTCCCCATCCATCCCTCTATCGCTCCACCCTCTCCTCCTCCACCCTCCTGTCACCTCCCATCCATCCCTCTCATCGTCTACCCTCCTCCTCCCTCCACCCCCCTCCTGTCACCTTCCCATCCATCCCTCTCGTCGTCTACCTCTCCTCCTCCACCATCCCCCACCTCTCTCCTTCCTTCCTCTCCACCTCTCCTCTCTCCCTCACCTCTCTCCTCACCTCGTCTCTCCCCCAACACCACCTTCACGTTCCCAGGAGCTGATATTCAGGGAAGGAAAAGTGTTGGTTGCACTCGCCTGGAGGTTGTAAACATGGCGGCCCGCTGCACCAACCTTACCTGTGAGGGAGAGAGAGAGAGGGTGAGGAGAGGGGAGAGTGAGGGAGAGAGGGAGAGGGTGTGTGAGGAGGCTACTGAGGT
The DNA here is from genome assembly GCF_018991925.1 of Homarus americanus. Taxonomy (NCBI): domain Eukaryota; kingdom Metazoa; phylum Arthropoda; class Malacostraca; order Decapoda; family Nephropidae; genus Homarus; species Homarus americanus. The sequence continues at coordinate 4,833 of NW_024754525.1, read as the reverse complement.
CTGTATATATCGAGGCCACGAGAAAAGAAGCTTATTCTCTCTTCCTGTTCTTCCTTTCTCTTTTTTCATGATAAATTTTGTGGTCTTTTGTTATATATATATTTTTTGGTGTGTGTGTGTGTGTGTGTGTGTGTGTGTGTGTGTGTGTGTGTGTGTGTGTGTGTGTGTGTGTGTGTATAATTTTTGTGGGGGTTTAAAGAAGAAATTTAGAATCTGTTAATTATAATTTTGATGCGTGTTTATTACTCGTCTATGATAAATGAAAAAATTCTTGCGTTTTCGTAAATTTTGGTTTTGTTTTTAATTTTTGTTACGTGACTGTAATTTTATAATACCTTCCTTTCTCAAAATACTGTATATCATTATCATAAAATTTATTCTTCCATTATCTACTACTTAACTTCCTTCCTTCCTTAAAATGCTACAGTATTTATTCTTAAAAACTAAATTCCTTCCTTAAATACGTAAAAATTTCCACTGAAAATACATTCGTTAATGAAATATATATTACTTTCCTTCAATAAAATAAACTCCTTACTCTACGATATAACATTCTTCCTTCACCAAATAAATCACAACTGTACTCTAGAAAAAAATATTATACTTTCAACATCGATACAAAAATAATTACAGGAAATTGTAAAAAAAAAAAATTAAATAAACTCCCTAAAATATTTCTATTCGTCACTTCAATATAACTACCAATAACAGTTTCCTTTCAGGAACGACAATACTGGTTCATCAATAATTGCCTCCGCTATCATTATTATCTAGCGATTATCATCACCCGCCTTATTATTTTGTCTTCTTCCCCGACGATTTAATTCAACTTACAATAATTATTCTATTGTTATCTTTAATGATCAACTTTATATTCGTCTAACTCACTTATTTTCTCAGTTACTCACCCACCTACCTACTCACTCACTCACTGACTCCCTTCTCTCCACCTCATTCACTCACTCACTCACTCCCTTACCACCTCATTCACTCACTCACTCAATCCTTACCACCTCACTCACTTCCTTACCAACTCACTCACAGAGAATAATGGACTTATTCTAGCGTCGAGCTGAACCTGTGACTGGTAATACTTTTGTGTGCAGGTGAGTGTTTCTTTTTTAACCCAGCTGTCTGTCTGTCTCTGAGTCTCGTTTTTTAGTTTAATGTATGTCATATCTTGTCGCGTTTTTTCTTCCTGTTGGTCTACTTGAGTTTTTTTTACTCACCCGTTTCTCTGTCTGTCTGTCTGTCTGTTTCTCTCGGCATAATTCAGTTTTCCCACATATAAGCTCTCCCACTTCTTTCACACCCCCAGGATCCTCCCCACCTTCTTCACCAGCCCCATTTTCCCCCAACGAGACTTCTCCCCACTTATCTTACACCGACAGCATGACTGACCCCCCCTCACTCCCCTTTATATACCCCCCCCAGACTCCTCCTTCCCCCCTGCCCCTCTCACATACCATGACCCCTAACCCCCTTCTCACACCCCCCATGCTCACCCCAATCCTGCATCTCCCTCCCAGAACTGTCTTAACTTCACAACAACTCCAACCCTCCTGTGACCCGCCCAAGACAAGCAATGTGTGTCTGTGTGTGTGTGTTCTTTTTTGTAAGTGTTTTTGTGTGTGTGTGTGTGTGTGTGTGTCTTTTGTTCTGTCTGTCTCTCTCTCTCTCCTCTACCTCTGTTTGTGTGTGTGTTTGTGTGTGTGTTTGTGTGTGTGTTGTGTGTGTGTGTGTGTGTGTGTGTGTGTGTGTGTGTCTTTGTCTGTCTCTCTCTCTCCCTCTACCTCTGTTTGTGTGTGTGTGTGTGTGTGTGTGTATAAGCCTGTATTTACCAAGAATACATGTAAATATAAACCCCACCATCACCAGTTAAATAAAAATATTCAACTAACCTAACCTAACTAAACCCTAACCTAACCTATTTCAAGCAAGATGAAGGTGAAGGTTGACTCTGTTTACCTGGTAATTATAAACAGCAGAAGAATTCTCCCTTCTTATCCAACCAGCGTAGGCAAGCAACGTTAGCCCTGGTTAGTACTGGGATGGGAGACCGCCTGATCCCAACCAAAACTTCACGATGGTTTTATCAATGTCCTAGCTAAACCACTGATTGGCCATAAATCAACCAATCAACTATTACTTTCTAGATATTCCACTTGAGGTGACCTGTCCCTGACCCTTGGGTGACAGGTGTTAGGTAATGGATGGTTGGTTGCATACAAACACACACACACACACCAATGTTCTCAGTATTTTAGTCAACATTATAAAACTTCTTGATATATATTAATAATATTTTTTATATGAGAATGTCAGAAACGGAGGAGTATCGAACATTGGTGAAGGAGGGAGGAGATCACGCCTATATATTAAACACACACTATGATGTTAATTATAGTTGAAACTGAAATATTTAATTAATCAGGTTATAAGAGATTTAGTTACCAAAGTACGGAGTTTTAACCTCATAAAGAGAGCAGAAATAATACCAACGGGCTGAACTAGTGGCCAGCCGAACACAGATGGTCCAGCTTGTGGGTTACGCCTCTGGGATGTAAACAATGTAAGTGTTTATAGATAGCAGCTTAACTAATATAAACACACCATAATCATAATAGTTATTTTGACGAATACTCACTATTTATATAAGTTTGTCAGTACTCATTATCATAAAACATAATATTACATCCTAAACTCAAGCTGGACCTCCTATAGGATTAACACAGCCCATTTATAAGAGCTGGACCGCTTATAGATTACACAACCGGTTTAGATAAGCTGACCGCCTAAAAGTAGGATTTACACAAACCGGTTTATATGAGCTGACCTTATAGGATTCTTACACAACCTGTTTAGCGAGCTGGACCTCGCCTATAGATTTACACAACCGGTTTAGATAAGCTGACCGCCTATAGGGATTTACACAACCGGTTTATATGAGCTGGACCTCCTATAGGATTTATACAACCTGCTTATATGACCTGGACCTCCTATAGGATTTACACAACCTGCTTATATGAGCGGACTGCCTATAGGGATTTATACCAACCTGTTTATGAGCTGACCCACCTATAGGATTTACATAACCCGTTTATATGAGCTGGACCTCTGTTTGTGAAATACCAGGATGACGTGTGTTTGACCTCTTGGTGATACAGAAGAGAGGTCATAGTTGCTTTAAATTTTTCAGGCTGGGCAGATTGTTATGCACGCATCCAGGACCCAGCTGTTGCTAACCTAACCTAACCTAACCTAACCTAACCTAACCTAACCTAACCTTATCAACATATCATTAACCTAACCTAAACCACAATTAACCTAGCTTTTCTTAATCTAACCTAATGACCATCATAAAGTACAATAAATTTCAGAATAATATCGAGTCGTAGTCGTGTTATCATTGTAGTCGCGGGTAGATAACATACAGTGGCTAGTAGGATAACTAGTTCCTCACAGTCTCGTTTGAACATTTCTGAACCGATTTCAACATTTTAATCCCGTTTGAACACTTACTCAAATGAGAGAGAGAGAGAGAATGTTCGTCACACTCCTAGTTGAGGGTCGGGGGGATAATTATGCCCCGGTTTCATTCTAAACATTTAACCTTCCAATTTACATTCTTATTAACCTTTAACAATCCTTCGCTAATGCCACACTCCCTCCCTCACCACTTTCCCGTCACACCTCCCTTCCCCTCTCTCTCTCCGTCCTTCCTCTCCGTTTCACCTTCTTCTTTTCCTATCACCTCCTCCCTAATTACACTGTATTTTCGCCCATTTCATCTCCTCCTCTTCTCTCTCCCACCTAACAACCCCTTCCTTTCTCTATTTTTTTCGTCTTACCCAATTTCTCCTCTTTAGTCTCCTCCTTACCCCCTCATTCATCTCCATCTCTCCTCTCCTCCTCGCGTCACCCACCGATGCACTTCTTTCCTCCCTCCTCATCCGCCTTCCCTCCTCGCCTCCTTCCTCCCTCCCCTATCCCCTCGCCTTCCTCCCTCCCCCATCCCTGCCTTCCTCCTCTCCCCCATCCTCGCCTTCCTCCTTCCCCCCCATCCTCGCCTTCCTCCTCTCCCATCCTCCTCTCTCTCATCCCCATCTTCCTCCTCCCATCCCCGCCTTCCTCCTCTCCCATCCCTGCTTTTTCCTCTCCTTTATTCCTCTCACTCTCTCCCTCAGCTCACCTCCTCCTCCTCCTCACCACGCCTCCAGCACAGAGTCGACCTCACCAGGGCAATAAAAGCTAGAAGGCAGAATTCTTAAAAGGAATTTCACAAATAATTACACCAAAAAAACACGTCCCATGAATTTATTTAATTTCAAAGTGAGACCCTTAAGCAAGACGTTTTCCTTTCCAAATTACTGCTTAAAGTGATATCCTTCACTCTCCTGTCTTGCTTATTTTAATTAAATTTAATCAAGACCTGGAATAAAAAATATCCGGTGGGGGGAGAAGGGGATGGTAGGAGGAGGAGGGTAGGGGACCGTAGGGAAGGGGAGGGAAGGAGGGATGGTGGTCCTCTTGCAGTGCCCCTGTCAATTGTCTGTACAGCGGAATGCACGTCCCTCCCTCCTCCCCACATTTCTAAATTGTATCTTCAGCTCCTTCATAAGAAAATAAAAAACTATTCACGCTACACAGAGAGATATAAATACATCTTCTGAATCCTTGAAAAAATATATGTATATATATATATCATTAGCCCAATAAAGCACGCGGACTTCTACATACAAACAACACCTCGCCAGATTCGATCCCACGGCCCACGATCCCATGACTGTGACCGGGGTGGTCCACAATACAAACTGAACGAAGCACAATGAT
>NW_024754524.1:0-6296 GCF_018991925.1 Homarus americanus | reverse complement strand
CCAAAACATCATACATCCGGAGCGGCCTTCACACCCAAGGTCAGACCTCTTAAAAATTTTGTAATTAAAATCTTCAAAAATTTTCTATTTTCCGAAAAATTTTTCAAAATATTTCAAAACATTTCAAAATTTTCAGAAAAATTTTCCAAAAATTTTAAAATTGTTCCCAATTTTTTCAAAAAATGGTTACGTAGTTCCTCCACCATGGAGCCTCCACCAGCCACATTCAAATTACCGACCTAGGCGATAGTAAAGCCTACCTCCAGAAGGACCTCAAAAAATAACTCTGAAGCCATAGCCACGAGACACCGGCAGATGAAGCATGATACTTCACAGATGGCTCGGTGGATCCAAACATCATACATCCGGAGCGGCCTTCTCACCCAAGGTCAGACCCTCTGAAAAATTTTTGAAAATTTTCGAAAATTCAAAAATTTTCAAAATTTTTCCGAAATTCCAAAATATTTCAAAACATTTCTAAAAATTTTCAGAAAATTTTCCAAAATTTTCTAAAATTGTTCACAATTTTTCAAAAAATGGTTACGTAGTTCCTCCACCATGGAGCTCTCCACCAGCCACATTCAAAATTACCGACCTAGGCGATAGTAAAGCCTACCTCCAGAAAGACCTCAAAAATAACTCTGGAAGCCATAGCCACCGAGACACCGGAGATGGCATGATACTTCACAGATGGCTCGGTGGATCCAAACATCATACATCCGGAGGCCTCTACACCTGGTCAGACCTCTGAAAATTTTTTGAAAAATTTTCGAAAATTTTTCAAAATTTTCAAAAATTCTTCAAAATTTTCAAAAATTTTCTAAAAATTCAAAATTTTTCAAAATTATCTGAACATTTTCAGAAATTTTCCAAAATTTTCCAGTACCAGAAAATTTTCCAAAAATATTCCAAATTTTTCAAAAAAATTCAAAATATTTAAATTTTCAGTTCCAAAATTTTCCAAAAATTCTTCACAATTTTTCAAAAATGGTTACATAGTTCCTACACCAGCCACATTCAAAATTACCGACCTAGGCGATAGTAGCCTACCTCCAGAAGGAGGACCTCAAAAATAAATGGAAGCCATAGCCACCGAGACACCGGCAGATGCAGCATGATACTTCACAGATGGCTCGGTGATCCAAAACATCATACATCCGGAGCGGCCTTCTACACCGGTCAGATCTCTGAAAAATTTTTGAAAATTCGAAAAATTTTCAAAATTTCCAAAAAATTTCAAAAATTTCCCAAAAATTTTCAAAAATATTCAAAATTACTCAAAAATTTCAGAAATTTTCCAAAAATTCCCAAATTTTTCAAAATTTCACACAATTTCACACACAATTTTCAGAAAATTTTCCAAAAATTTTCCAAATTTTCCAAAAATTTTCTGAAAATTTTCCGAAAATTTTCAAAATATTTCAAAACATTTCAAAATTTTCAGAAAATTTTCCAAAAATTTTCTAAAATTGTTCACAATTTTTCAAAAATGGTTACGTAGTTCCTCCACCATGGAGCTCTCCACCAGCCACATTCAAAATTACCGACCTAGGCGATAGTAAAGCCTACCTCCAGAAGGACCTCAAAAAATAACTCTGAAGCCATAGCCACCGAGACACCGGCAGATGCAGCATGATACTTCACAGATGGCTCAGTGGATCCAAAACATCATACATCCGGAGCGGCCTTCTACACCCAAGGTCAGACCCTCGTTTTTGGAAAATTTTCGAAAATTTTCAGAAAATTTTCAAAATTTTCAAAAATTTCAAAATTTTCAAAATTTTTCTAAAAATTTTCAAAAATTTTCAAAAATTATCCGAACATTTTCAGAAATTTTCAAAAATTTTCCAAAATTTTCAGAAAATTTTCCAAAAATATTCCAAAATTTCAAAAATTCAAAACATTTCCCAAAATTTTCAGAAAATTTTCCAAAATTTTCCAAAATTTTCCAAAATTTTTCAAAAATGGTTACATAGTTCCTACACCAGCCACATTCAAAATTACCGACCTAGGCGATAGTAAAGCCTACCTCCAGAAGGGACCTCAAAAATAACTGGTAGCCATAGCCACCGAGACACCGGCAGATGCAGCATGATACTTCACAGATGGCTCGGTGGATCCAAAACATCATACATCCGGAGCGGCCTTCTACACCCAAGGTCAGACCTCTGAAAAATTTTTTGGTACTCAAAATTTTCAAAATTTTTCCAAAAAATTTCAAAAATTTTTCCAAAAATTTTCAAAATATTCAAAATTATCCGAAAAATTTTCAGAAATTTTCCAAAAATTTCCCAAATTCAAAATTCTAAAAAATTTCCACAATTTTCAGAAAATTTTCCAAAAATTTTCCAAATTTTCCAAAAATTTTCTGAAAATTTTCCGAAAATTTTTCAAAATATTTCAAAACATTTCCAAAATTTTCAGAAAATTTTCCAAAATTTTCTAAAATTGTTCACAATTTTTCAAAAAATGGTTACGTAGTTCCTCCACCATGGAGCTCTCCACCAGCCACATTCAAAATTACCGACCTAGGCGATAGTAGCCTACCTCCAGAAGGACCTCAAAAATAACTTGAAGCCATAGCCACCGAAACACCGCAGATGCAGCATGATACTTCACAGATGGCTCGGTGGATCCAAAACATCATACATCCGGAGCGGCCTTTTACACCCAAGGTCAGACCCCGAAAATTTTTTGAAAATTTTTCGAAAAATTTTCAAAAATTTTCGGAAATTTTCAAAATTTTCAAAAAATTTTCAAAATTTTCCGAAAATTTTCTAAAATTTTCAATTTTCAAAATTATCCGAACATTTTTCAGAAATTTTCCAAATTTTCCAAAATTTTCAGAAAATTTTCCAAAAATATTCCAAAATTTTTCAAAAAATTCAAAATATTTCCCAAAAATTTTCAGAAAATTTTCCAAAAATTTTCCAAAATTTTCCAAAATTTTTCAAAAAATGGTTACATAGTTCCTCCACCATGGAGCTCTACCAAGCCACATTCAAAATTACCGACCTAGGCGATAGTAAAGCCTACCTCCAGAAGGGACCTCAAAAAATAACTGGAAGCCATAGCCACTGAGACACCGGCAGATGCAGCATGATACTCACAGATGGCTCGGTGATCCAAAACATCATACATCCGGGACGGCCTTCTACACCCAAGGTCAGACCCTCTGAATTTTTGAAAATTTCGAAAATTGTAATTTTTAAAAATTTTCGAATTTTTCAAAATTTTCAAAATATTTTCAAAAATTTTGAAAATTTTTCCAAAAATTTTCAAAAGTTTTCAAAATTTATCCGAAAAATTTTTCAGAAATTTTCCAAAATTTTCCAAAATTTTCCAAAATTTTTTCAAAAATTTCCCAAAATTTCAATTTTCAGAAAATTTTCCAAAAATTTTCAAAAATTTTCCAAAATTTTCAGAAAATTTTCCAAAATTTTCAAAACATTTCCTAAATTTTCAGAAAATTTTCCAAAAATTTTCTAAAATTGTTCACAATTTTTCAAAAATGGTTACGTAGTTCCTCCACCATGGAGCTCTCCACCAGCCACATTCAAAATTACCGACCTAGGCGATAGTAAAGCCTACCTCCAGAAGGACCTCAAAAATAACTCTGGAAGCCATAGCCACCGAGACACCGGCAGATGAAGCATTATACTTCACAGATGGCTCGGTGGATCCAAAACATCATACACCCGGAGCGGCCTTCTACACCCAAGGTCAGACCTCTGAAAATTTTTGGAAAATTTTCGAAAATCTTCAAAAATTTTCAAAAATTTTCCGAAATTTTTTCAAAATATTTCAAAACATTTCAAAATTTCTCAGAAAATTTTCCAAAAATTTTCTAAAATTGTTCACAATTTTTCAAAAAATGGTTACGTAGTTCCTCCACCATGGAGCTCTCCACCAGCCACATTCAAAATTACCGACCCAGGCGATAGTAAAGCCACCTCCGAAGGACCTCAAAAAATAACTCTGAAGCTATAGCCACTGAGACACCGGCAGATGCAGCATGATACTTCACAGATGGCTCGGTGGATCCAAACATCATACATCCGAGCGGCTTCACACATGTCAGACCTCTGAAAATTTGAAAATTTCGAAAATTCTTCTAATTTTCAAAAAATTTCCAAAAATTTTCCAAAAATTTCAAACTTCCAAAAATTTTCAAAATATTCAAAATTATCCGAAAATTTTCAGAAATTTTCCAAAAATTTCCCAAATTTTCAAAATTTCAAAAATTTCACACAATTTTCAGAAAATTTTCCAAAATTTTCCAATTTTCCAAAATTTTCTGAAAATTTTCCGAAAATTTTTCAAAATATTTCAAAACATTTCCTGAAAATTTTCAGAAAATTTTTCAAAAAATTTCTAAAATTGTTCACAATTTTTCAAAAATGGTTACGTAGTTCCTCCACCATGGAGCTCTCCACCAGCCACATTCAAAATTACCGACCTAGGCGATAGTAAAGCCTACCTCCAGAAGGAGGACCTCAAAAAATAACTCTGAAGCCATAGCCACCGAGACACCGGCAGATGCAGCTGCTACACCTAAGGTCAGACCCTCTGAAAATTTTCTTCCAAAATTTTCAAAATTTTCCGAATTTTCAGAAATTTTCGAAAATTTTCCAAAATTTTTCAAAATATTTCAAAAACATTTCCCAATTTTCAGATTATTTTCCAAAAATTTGTTAAAATTGTTCACAATTTTCAAAAATGGTTACGTAGTTCCTCCACCATGGAGCTCTCCACCAGCCACATTCAAAATTACCGACTTAGGCGATAGTAAAGCCTACCTCCAGAAGGACCTCAAAAATAACTCTGGAAGCCATAGCCACCCAGAAATTTTTCAGAAATTTTCAAAATTTTTCAAAATTTCAAAATATTTCAATTTTCAGAAAATTTTTCAAATATTTCAAAACATTTCAAAATTTTCAGAAATTTTCCAAAATTTAAAATTGTTTACAATTTTTCAAAAATGGTTACGTAGTTCCTCCACCATGGAGCTTCACCAGCCACATTCAAGTTACCGACCTAGGCGATAGTAAAGCCTACCTCCAGAAGGAGCACCTCAAAAAATAACTGAAGCCATAGCCACCGGCAGATGCAGCATGATACTTAACAGATGGTTGGTGGATCCAAAACATCATACATCCGAGCGGCCTTATACACCCAAGGTCAGACCCTCTGAAAATTTTTTGTATGAAAATTTTCAAAATTCTTTCCAAAAATTTTCAAAATTTTCCAAAAATTTTCAAAAATATTCAAAATTTCATTAATTCAATTTTCAAAATTTTCAAAATTTTCAAAATTTTCAAAAATTTCAAAATTTTTAAAAATATTCAAAATTATCCGAAAAATTTTCAGAATTTTCCAAAATTTTTCCAAAATTTTCTCCAAATTTTCAAAAATATTTCAAAATTTCAAATTTTAAAATTTTCAAAATTTTTCCCAAAATTTTCAAAATTTTTCAAAAATTTTAAAATTTTCAATTTTCCAAAATTTTTCAAATATTTTCCAAAATTTTCCGAAAAATTTTCAGAAATTTTCTAAAATTTTCAAAATTTTTCAAAAATTTTAAAATTTCACAATTTTCAGAAAATTTCAAAATATTTCAAAACATTTTAAAATTTTCCGAAAATTTTCCAAAAATTTTCTAAAATTGTTTACAATTTTTCAAAATGGTTACGTAGTTCCTCCACCATGGAGCTCTCCACCAGCCACATTGTCTTCCGACCTAGGCGATAGTAAAGCCTACCTCCAGAAGGAGCACTCAAAAATAACTGAGCCATAGCCACCGGCAGATGCAGCATGATACTTAACAGATGGCTTGGTGGATCCAAAACATCATACATCCGAGCGGCCTTCTACACCCAAGGTCAGACCCTCTGAAAATTTTTTTGAAAATTTCAAAAATTTTCAAATTTTCAAAAAATTTCAAAAATGTTCCAAAATTTTCAAAAATATTCAAAATTATCCGAAAATTTTCAGAAAATTTTCAAAATTTTTCCAAAATTTTCAAAATTTTCAAAATATTTCAAAATATTTCCCAAAATTTTCAGAAAATTTTCAAAATTTTCCCCAAAATTTTCAAAATTTTTCAAAAAATTTCAAAATTTTCCAAAATTTTCCAAAATTTTCAAAATTTTCAAAAATTTTCAAAATTTTGAAATTTTCAGAAATTTTCAAAATTTTCAAAAATTTTCAAAAATTTCAAAATATTTCACAATTTTTCAGAACATTTTCAAAATATTTCAAACATTTCCCAAAATTTTCAGAAAATTTTCAAAATT
>NW_024754523.1:0-17521 GCF_018991925.1 Homarus americanus | reverse complement strand
TGTGGTCAATAGTTACACCCAGGGGTTTGGCAGACTGCACTCACTGGGGAGGATGGGCACCCACTGTGACTGCTGGAGCTAGCATTGGAGTGATGGCGGTATTGATGTGCATGACTACGGTCTTGGTGTGATGATGGTGACCTTGTTCTCCGTAGACTATGCCTGTAGCCTGTCCAGGGTGCCTTGTAGCGATGAGTAGTCCGGTGAGGTGTTGTCCACTGTAACCCCCTAGTGCACGTCATCCACGTACTTCCACCTGCGAGGAGTGTGCGATAGAGCGTGTGTGTGTGTGAGGCACACTCTAGTTTAGAGAGGACACACAGAGGACTGGAAGCCCCAGTCGCAAGAGCTTGGCATCATGGGGAGCGTGACCTTCCCTCACCCACCACAAAAACTCCAAAGTGATGAAGGAGAGACTGGGGCCGCCTCTACCCCTTCATGACACTCCCAGGTAGTAAAGGAAGCCACTAACGCTGATACCAACCACCTGATGACAAGGTGTGATACTCGCTCCCCTATTGTGGGTCTAGAGAGAGAGGGAGAGAGATAGGGGTGGGTGTTGGGGGGGGGGGTTAGTGCCATAACTCGCCCTGATGAATGGCCTTCCTCCCGGGGATGATAAGAAAAGACCAGCTGAATTTAGCAACGCCCTACACCCTTGACAAGAGGAAGAAGGTAAATGTATGGAGGTTCAGATGAGAATATTTTTATAGCACATTATATACACGACGAAAACTCAAATATCGTCTCGTAAATTATAAAGCAGGAGATTCATATTCTTTCCCGTTACGTTCATTTCCTGCACTCGACATTTTAACCCTCTCATTGGCGCCAGGCCAATCACCTCCTCCCGCAGCGAGGCATTCCGAGCGATTGGCGGAGACCTCTGGCAACCAAGAATTGTGCGGCAGGCCCCACCCACTGTAGACGTGGCCCAGCCAATCGCCGCCTTTGCCAAAATTGGGTCAGGTGTTGTGAGGGGGCGGAGCGCCAGCCTCGCAAAATGACTGCAGCGCGGGTGATCGACCCTGACGGAGGACCAAAACTTGGCGACTACGTTTATGTTCTCAGCTCATCACCTCCTACACGCATCACCACGATTTTCTTTCACGAAATTTTGTTGGATTATATTTTTTTCGATCGAACATAAAGCATCAAGAACCTATCCTTAAGCCCAGACAGCGCAGGAGTGGGTGGGGAAATAGAGGCTGCTCCGCCGTCCCTGGGCTGTTATCCATTTATTGCAAGACATCGCTTTTACTTAGTTTTCTTAGGTGTACGTGAACACTTTCCAGCCCGTTGTGGTATTTCTTAGTAGGACCAGTGGGCATCTTCAACTGAACCAACTGGCTACGTGAGAGTGAAGTAGGCACCCAGAAGCCCACAACTGCAACACTCTCTCTCTCTCTCTCTCTCTCTCTCTCTCTCTCTCTCTACCGATAATGTGGAGACGCATACATCCGCATACATCACAAACTTGTATTAAAGTTATATCTTCAAAAAAACTGAAAATCAAACGAAAGGACGTGAGCTTGAAAATAAACTGGGAGTTGGGTACAAGAAGCGAGAGCACAGTGAGGCAGCTTCCTGTAGTGACTCCTCGCACACACTCCACCAAGAAACAACCGTCCATCAAAAACACATCATCTTAACTCCTGAACATGTTGCTTTGTTTCACAATCATTTCCACAAGTGCCATAGTTACGCTTAATCTCTTTGTCGTCGGAAGGCTGGTCTAGGTAGGGTGGGGGTGAGGGGTTGTTAGTGTGGCTTTTCTCTATGATGACGCACCACCAACGTCATATTCACAGGGTACAAATTATAGCCAAGGGCAAAAGTTGTGTTCAAAGGAGAGCAAAGTTTGCTACAGTCTAGTCCTTATTGCACGGATAAAGAATAGTTCACTTACTGGATATGAACTAAAAAGAGCATCTGTGCATGAAACAAAAGAGCACCCAACCTTGTGCTGCTGCTTCATATTGAGCGCCAGACAAAGACGTGATGAGGTTCAGTGTGTCACATCCTCTTCTGGGTGACTACTCACTCCATTAAGATCTTCACTAAGGATTCCTTTATATCTTACAAACTCGTAATATAACAACACTGAAGAGACTTGGTCTTTTCCAATACGTTTCTATGAAATAATTAGTGAAATATAACATAAGGAATATTTTTACTCTAAGAAATGGTATATATTTATAAACAATATCTACGTGACCTCCACTGTAAACATTAATCTGTATGTTCACTGTATGTTCCTTTACCTTTCTCTAATGAAGGCTTTTGTTAAGCCACCAATGTATGTAATAAGTCATTTATGTCCAATGTATATTTTCAGCCTTCGGGCACACACACACACACACACACACACACACACACACACACACACACACACACACACACACACACACACACACACACACACACACACACACACACACACACACACACACACACACACACACACACACACACATTACAGACATACGGGAACAATAAATCAAAACAAAACATTTATTTCGTTTCAAAAGATTAATCCTTTACACGACTGAGTTATTTTGGCACAAACATTCTCCTTTAAAGATCATTCACCTTAAACCCATACTGTATCATTCTGACCGTGAAGCTCGAATAAGTTCTTTTATAAGTTTCTAGTTAATTGACACAGATCATTTGACACCTGTGAATTATTAGGTACAGGCACCTCCAAAAGTCCGTGTGCTCGACAATCACTGGAGTGATCCCTGTGAATCCTCTATAGTATTTTTTATCTGACGGTACAAGCCCCGGCCCCCATGCTGCTCCTACATAATATTCCATTAATATTGATAAATAAATCCTTATATAACTGGTAAGGATTTCCAGTTGTGCCTCACTTTAATGCTGCTCAATGCTCATCATGCCTGGCGACACACATCACTGACAACATTAAATTATAGTTAAAACATATTATTATGAGACCAATAATGTATAAAATAAAATGTGATTATTAGACTCCCTTATAGTGGATGTGTTGATAAATGTTACCACGGATGTTGCCACATTAAGTAGGGCGGTAGTGGGCAGCCCAGTTAGTTAGTGGGACTATGGCTGTCCATCATCTCAGTGGGCCACATGAGTGTTCCTCTGCATCATCTCAGTGGGCCACATGAGTGTTCCTCTGCATCATCTCAGTGGGCCACATGAGTGTTCCTCTGCATCATCTCAGTGGGCCACATGAGTGTTCCTCTGCATCATCTCAGTGGGCCACATGAGTGTTTCTCTGCATCATCTCAGTGGGCCACATGGGTTCCTCTGCATCATCTCCAGTGGGCCACATAGGTGTTCTCTGCATCTCAGTGGGCCACATGGTGTTCTCTGCATCATCTCGAGTGGGCCACATGAGTAATTTCCTGCATCATCTCCCAGTGAGCCCATGAGTGTTCCTCTGCAGCATCATCTCAGTACAGGCCCTTGAGTGTCTCTGCATCATCTCAGTGGGCCACACAGGTGTTCCTCTGCATCATCTCAGTGGGCATGGAGTGTTCTCTGCATCATCTCCAGTGGGCCCACATGGTGTCCTCTGCATCATCTCCAGTGGAGCATGGTGTTCCTCTAGCATCATCTCAGTGGGCCACATGAGTGTTCCTCTGCATCATCTCAGTGGGCCACATGAGTGTTCCTCTGCATCATCTCAGTGGGCCACATGAGTGTTTCTCTGCATCATCTCAGTGGGCCACATGGGTTCCAGATCAACGAATCAGTTTAATCAGGTTATTTGGTAAATTCAAAGAGAGAGATACACTGGAAGTGTTCTTACAGTAATGAGAGACTGGTATACGTTCAGTCCCATGAAACTTGGACACCTGCTTTGAGATGTTTTAGGAATAAACAAAGACTTTTACGGAAGAGATTGAAATTTGGTTGCACAGTCGCTAGATGGCTCTGCCAAGGTTTGTCGTGTGACACTTGACACGCGCAACATGTACTGTACATGTTTGAAACTTATGCTTGAATATTAATAAGAAAGAAACAAAGAAATAAAAGAAATACAAAGAAAGGAGCCAAAAATACAGTATTTGAATATCAATATTAAGATCAAATTGATGAAACTATTTTCCCATGGTATGGGACACAGCTGATAAACATATCAACATGTCTGGACTGTATATCAAAATGTCGTACAGGGTACAGTACATGTGATTAAATATATTGAAGTATCTAGCAACAAACGGATCTGGATGTGTCTGACATCTGTAAACTTTGATGGAGCCTCAATAGCTGGCGCCACTGTTCGACATCACATTTTATGCTGTGCTTAGGGCAGCCACTTTCCTATCTTTCATATGAATCAGTGACATGAACAGCGACGATCAGTGACAGTGTCTTTGCAGCTGTTGTCGTGATAGGAAGCCCCATAGTGAAATGTTTTAAGTGTTATAACACTAGTGTATTAATAACCTTGCTTCGTTGTTGAAGCTCAGTAATAACAATACAACAATGGAAGAGGTAAGTGGTGGTCAACACGGCATTATATTTGTTGAAGTTATTGTGCTCAATACGAGAATGTGGGGTCTAGGACAACTGGCCGCCGCCATCTGGCCGCAGCCCAACTGGCCGCGGGAAACTCGCCGCGGCTGACTGGCCGCCATATGGAACTTTTTGTTGACAACCTAACCTACCCTAACCTAACCTAACCTAACCTAACCTAACCAAACTGGGCGGCGGCCAGTTGTCCCATTCCCGAGAATGTGAGCCTGAACTGTCAACTGTTAAAACATTATCTTATTCCCCTTCATTAAAAACACGGAAAAACACAAATAACATTTGTAAGGAACAACTTTTTGGTGGGAGTACATAGACATATTGTTATAATTAAATGGCAAATAACTAAATTTACTTGGCGGTGTTTTTACCAAATGGCGTCTTGGTCCACTGTGTGTCAAAACATAATAAAGGTCAAATTGTTTTGAATATGATTAAAACATTATTTTATTGATACATCAAGTGGGTATTTAAATCATTATAACCTGTGGAACAGTAATCCCTCACTATGTTGACATAGCTGGTGGAGTGAGAGAAGAAATATTGTAAACTGAAATTTAACAACAATTCCATAACAGATAATTATAAGCTATTTAACACATGTCAATTGTTTGGAAGGGCACCTTGCACATTTTTAGCAACGAACCAAGGAAACCTAACCTAACGAAATAGCTTTAGTACTAATTTTAGTTAGGTCAGGTTTGGTTGGTCGCTTTGCCGTCATTAATGGTTTAATCAGATATGACCACAATCACGATTATTAAAACAATAGGTAATTATATAGGACTAACCCGCGGGCGAAATTGATTGAAAACAATTATAAAAACGCCGGATTTTCATTGTTATATTATAGTGGACACTGTTGTAGTTTGTGGAAATATGTCAAACAACGAATGTTTTTAAAATATACGCTACTTAACATTGTGGTTATGAAGAACAGACCTAACCAACCAAACCAAACAAACCTACCTAACCTTACCTAACTTCCCCGGTATATTAAACAGAAAGAACTTACTATGATATGGTGAAATTTGAGGCCTTTTCTGGACGTGAGATGATACGGCCGCATCAGCGGTGTGCAGCCCGGCGGGTTAGTCCTATATATTAACCAAACAATATTTAATTTAACCAGACTTAAACATGCTGACTTACGGCCCTGTATTATGTTGAAGGTAGTTTTATATTTGTTACGTTTTTGGGTAAAGTTGTAGGAGACTCCCGCTTAGTGGTCGGAATTTATGTGTGGAACTTGGCAGGAAAATTTAGTTATAGGCTTTTGCTTATCAGTTTCGCACTTAAAGCAGTCATCTTTTTTTGTGTGTGTGGGGGGGGGGGTTGGTTAGGTTACCTGACCTGACCTGACCTGACCTAACCTAACTGGCCACGTCCTAAACATAACCTAACAACAAATAAGTGATTTCCCCCAAAGATAAATGTCATGATCATCTAAAACCACAAGAAAACTGGCGAAAAAATATATTTTTCACGTGAAAAAAGGTGATGGGCGGTTAACGAAATGTGACCCTTAAAACACCTATTTCTGACTAGTTACATAATGGACAACTTCCTAACGTCAAGAATACGTTATTATTTGTGTCAATTGCAGTAATTTTTTCCCATAGTTTTTTAACTCTGGGCTTCCATCAACCAGAGTACCGTCCTCATATGTGAGGGTTGGCGAGCACTGTTCACCACTCTAAACGTTTTCAGGCAGTTTTTACCAGTCATACAAAATTTTTTATCTCTCTGTGGATCCAGTTTTTAGTTTAATTCACCCATCTCAGTCTCTGCATTCCCCTGACCCTCAACTTTGCTCATTAATATTTATTATTATCCCTCCTTCACTAATTATAATATGACCACAGTGTCTCATTTTTCTCATTCTATACATTTCAAGTATTTCTCTTGAAGTTTTTGTTAATCTTAGTACTTCTTCATTTGTTTTCCTGTCGCTGTAGCTTATTCCTAACATTCACATGGAACACCACATGTCAAAGGCCTTCAACCTCTTTCTGGTGTGTTTTATCAATTAAAATGTAATCTATTTGACTCGTGACAATGTTATACACATTGTCCTGGGGTCATGCCTGGGGTGTTGTTCAAACCATGTATTTACAATTATCATTTTGTTTTCCTTACAAAAGTCTATAAATATTTCTCCTCTATTACCCAGGCCATGTGGTCCTACTTCTGGTGCTTCTTTCCCTTTCCCAATCTTGGCGTTAAAATCACCCATTAAACTTCATGGCGTGTTTTGCTTTCTTTAAATCTTCATTAAATTTGCTAGAGCTTCAGTATCATTTGGTGCTGCATAAACCTGTATTATTACCAAGTGGCTCACATAGAGTATATTAAAGCCTTATAGCCCCTAGAATGATAATTGAAACATGGGGAGGACTATGAGGCTCACATAGAGTATATTAAAGCCTTATAGCCTAGGATGATAATTGAAACATGGGGAGGATTATGAGGTGCACAAAGACATATGAATATTTACAACACTAGTTTTAGACAAATTATCATAGACAAATATTCTTAATTATACGAATAAAAATAACATCACCAGAAATTTTTCATTGTGGATTTGTGAGTGAGTTATTCTTTGGGGTTGTGTCCATAATGACTTGTTGTACTTCTGTGTATCAAGTTAGATCGAAGAGCTGTAATGATCCTAGTTGAGGGCTGGAAGTATCGACCATGTCTTGTGTTACAGTTTATAGAATTTGGCTTACATATCAATTAAGTTCTATATAATGAAGCAAGAACTGTGACATCATTCATGAATGTTGTTTGAGGCAGAATGATCCCTGACATGACGGGTGATGCCAAGGCTTCCTCTACCACCAGGTCAGGGTCACTACTATTATGACACGATGGACGAGTCTCTATTAATTTTTGGTGTTAACTAAAATCATCGTTAGCATCATGGTTGTTCCTGTTAGTTAAATAGTATATGATTTTGGTAATGCATAGATGCTTTTCTAATAGGAGAGAGAGAAAATGTAGGAATGTGAAATATATACAGTCTTTTTTTTATGATGTTACTGTTAAAACTTCCTCAGGAAGGCTGGACTAAATCATTGGTAATGCCAGACAACATAAATCAATTAAACCAAACTTGATGATCTTATATATCGAGTGATTTAGTTGGGTTTGGTTGGTTTCTGTCATCATAGCCACACAAACTGTTGCCATAGAACACCTCTAAAGGTACTACTGTAGGTTCATAGTTATTATTTAATCCTCTTTCACCTAATAATAATTTTTACTTTAAAACAAACACATCCTTGAGCTGAGTCCAATATATAACACGGCATAAGTGGCGACTTTATACTTGACCTTTACACAAAATTATAGCAGTAAAGGTGGAATGAAAGTTAACCTGATTTTTTTTCCAGGTAGGTGAAAGTTAACAGCTCCCCAGGTGACCGTAACACACCACAACATATCACACTTCAGGTAAGTCCAAGTCAGTTTTATATACTGTATCCCATACCTTTTTTTGTGTACTTGTTGGGGAGTTTTACGTCCCCGCTAACTAGTCACTGTTACTTCCCGTGTTAAAGATTGGAGATATCGTTTGCTATATAAAATCACTCGGGCAATTTTCTTGGATCCAGCGATTTACTATATGTTCGTGACTTTCATATATCATCAACTCCAATCAAGCTCCGTAACTTTGAGTTCCTTTACACCATTATTACGTGATCTTTTAAGTCATTTTCCATTCCAACATCATGAATCCTCTTACAACTGACATGTTTTCCAGTGTTTCTTTTCATTACCAAAGATCGGGTCCAGAGCGTTTTAGAATATGCAAAAGTCATTTGTTTTTTTGTGTTTTTTGCCATATAACCTTGATTGAGTCATACAGTATGTTGGTGATCATTCTTGGAGGGCGTCTTCTTCCTCTAAGGCATCCCTTCAATTTGTTATGGTCTTGCTCTTTCATGCTCTGGTAGTTATTTGAACAAAACACAATATTCCTACTTTATTGTTATATTTAACTTTTCAAATAAAATATATCGTCGTAAAATATAGTACTCCCCGGCAAGCAAGAATTGTTGCCTAATGTTGTCTTGTTCACCACAGGCTCTTAAGTTTTCAGGGCCACAACAGAGAGTAAAACTTAAACTGAGTTTTTGTTTATTGGTATTTGGAGATACAATACCTGGCTGAGTCCATTTATATTGTCGGTTTTGTTTAGGTGGAAAATTATGGTTATCACTCCTGGGTTGTGTACATTAATGAACATAAGAATATATGAACATAAGAAAATAAGGAGTCTGCAATAGGCCAGTTGGCCTGTACATGGCAGCTCCTGTCGAGAGTTACTACCACTCTCTATCATCCATGAATATATCCAGCCTCCTTTTGAAACTTTCCAGCGTTCCAGCACTTACTACAAAGTTGGTAAGCTTGTTCCACTCGTCCACCACCCTATTTGTAAACCAGTTCCTTCCTATCTCCCTCCTAAACCTAAACTTATCCCACTTAAAACCGTTGTTCCGAGTCCTATCCTGCTCGGATATTATAAGAACTTTATCTATATCACCTTTATTGATGCCTTTCACCCACTTAAATACTTCTATCATATCTCCCCGCACTCTTCGTCTTTCTAGGGAATGCAAGTTAAATTTCTTTAACCTATCCTGATATGGAAGGGTTCTAAGTCCCGGAATCATTTTCGTCATTCTTCGCAGCACCGACTCTAGTGAATTGATATCCATTCTATAATAAGGGCACCAGAACTGAACCGCATAATCGAGTTGCGGCCTGACTAGCGCAAGATATAGTTGCAATAAGACCTCTGCACTCTTATTACTTACACTTCTAGATATAAAACCCAATACTTTGTTTGCCTTATTTCGAACATTAACGCACTGTTTTCTAGGCCGCAGGTCCGGGCTTACAAGTACCCCTAGGTCTCTTTCACAAGTCGACTTCTCTAGGTTGATGTTGTTAAGGATGTATATATTGACAGTATTTGTTCTTCCAATATTAAGTACGCTGCACTTGTTGGTGTTGAATTTCATTTGCCATTTTACTGACCACTCCTGCAGTTTATTTAGATCCTCCTGTAATTCATTTGCATCCTGCCCTGAATTAATCTGCCACCCTATTTTGGTGTCATCCGCAAACTTGCTTATGTCACTGCTGATCCCAGTATCTAGATCGTTTATGTAGATAATGAACAAGAGTGGGCCGAGTACTGACCCCTGGGGAACCCCACTGGTTACACGACCCCACTCAGACTTAATACCATCTACGCTGACCCTCTGCGTTCTATCGGTGAGCCATGATTCTATCCAATTTAAAACTTTCCCCTCGATACCATGAGCCTTAATTTTTCTCAGAAGCCTCTGATGCTGTACTCTGTCAAATGCTTTGCTAAAGTCTAAGTAAATAACATCGTAATTTTCGTCATTATCTACTACCTCGAAGACTTTCCTAAAAAAGTCAGCAGATTTGTTAGACAAGATTTTCCCTTTGTAAACCCGTGTTGAGAGTCGTAGATTAATTTGCTTTTCTCTAAATGCGATCGGATGTTATCTGCTATAATTGATTCAAGAAATTTCCCCAGTACTGACGTCAACCTGATCGGCCGGTAGTTTGACGCTGATGCTCTGTCTCCTATTTTGAATATGGGTACTACATTTGCCTGTTTCCACAAGTCTGGCACAACTCCAGTGTTTAATGATTTTGTAAATAAGTTTACTAGGGGTCCGCTAATCTGTTCCCTACACTCTTTCAAGACTTGAGGTAAAATTTCATCCTGCCCTGGGGATTTTGTCTTCTTTAGTTTATTTATCTTCTTAAGAACACCCTCTTTTCTGATAGTAATATTCTTTAATTTCTCTTCTTCCTTTCCCTTAAATATCAGTTCCACCTCTGGAATTTCATCACGAATTTCCTCTGTGAAAACTGATAAGAAGTAGCTGTTCAATGCTTTGCTTATTTCTTCACTGCCATTTATCACTTCTCCCCTCCCTAACTTTAAGCCCAACTTTTTCCTTGACCTATGTTCTATATTCCTGGAAAAATCCCTTGGGATTCGCCTTGGATTCTCTTGCTGTTTTGATTTCATAGTCTCTCTTTGCTTTCCTTACATTTTTCTTAACATTCCTAGATAGTTCATTATACCTATTTCTGAGCTGCTCCTCCCCTCCCTTTAATTTCTTATATATTCCTTTCTTTATTCCTATGTCATGTTTAAGTTCTCTGGTCATCCACCGTGGATCATTCTTATTTGACCTAATTTTTCTGTACGGTATATTTTGTTCTTGTGCTTTATGTAGTATACTAGTGAATATATTATAGTCATGATCAATTGTTGTGTCATCTATGACCTCACCCCTTCCTACTGGGGACTGACGTGACTGTTCCCAGGTGACCTCACCTAAGAACCTTCTTAACCCTTGATAATCCGCCAACCGAAAGTTTGGGACTCTGACCATATTGTCATTTTTTTCGTTTCCCAATTTAGGGTGAACCTGATATCTCTGTGACCACTGTTACCTAGTTCTTCCCCTACTGTGATATCTCTGATAATATTTTCTTTATTTGTTAATACTAGGTCTAATATATTGTCACCTCTAGTAGGTTCAGTAATTAGTTTCAAAAAATTGTCCTGTACTGCGTCTAGGAAGTCTTCAGATTCATAGTCACCTACAATGTTGTCCCAGTGTGGGACAAGTTTGGGTTTATCAACGTGGGATCATGTAATAATAATAAACGGTTTATAAATAGAGTTGCAGCGGTGGCTGAAAATATACAAACATACATTTGATTTAGACATAATGAAATGCGTTGTATATATTCATTTACAGGGCTGTGCAGTACATAAATCAGGAGTTGTTTATTATTTTAACAATAGATGGGATGGTGCTATTCTTATATCTATCGGTGCGGGCTCTTATGGGCTGAATTTTGTTGTAGTGGCGGACTGCGCGAGGTGGGTGGGGGACTGCCGATGGCAGGAGGTGGCGATGACGAGGATGGTGCAGTTGTCCACTGCCAAACCTTGCTAGTGCTTGGTGGTGGAGGTCACTGAGGGATGGCATTTCCAGGGTGGAGAGAGTGTTGATGTAGCCGGAGTAGTCTGCGCCGAGCATGATTCTGCAGGCCCTTTTCTGTACCTTCTCTACCCGATGTTGTTGGGTAGAGTTGAGAGAAGACGACCAGGCTGGTGACGCATACGTTAGTTTGGGGAGAATAAAGGCGTTGTAGATAGTCTTCAGCTCTGGCGTGGGTGTCCCAAGTGACCTAAGTTGTCTTAGAAGGTAGAGTCGGCGGGAGGCTGCCATGATTGTGTTGTTTACATCGGCCTTCCAGTCCAGTTTGTGGTCTATGGTAACACCCAGGAGATTGGCAGACTGCACTAACTGGAGAGGATGGGCACCCACTGTGACTGTTTGAGCTTGCACTGGAGTGGTGGCAATATTGATGTGCATGACTATGGTCTTGGTGTGATGATGGTGACCTTGTTCTCCATAGTCCATGCCTGTAGCCTGTCCAGGGTGCCTTGTAGTGATGAGTAGTCTGGTGCAGTGTTGTCCTCTGTAACCCCCCACAGTGCAGTCATCTACGTACTTCCACCTGTGAGGATTGTCCGATAGAGCGTCGTTGATCAGGATGAGGAAGCACAGTGGTCCCATCTTGGTCCCCTGAGGAACACCGCAGGTGAGGTGTTGAAATGTGGAGACAGAACCCTGATACCTCACTGCCTGACGACATCCACTCAACAAATCAGTGAGCCATGAGACCAGGTTGGTGGGCAGCCCTAGTGCAATGGCCTTGTTGATAACAGTGCAGTGATCAACAAGGTCAAAAGCCTTCCTGAAGTCAACAAGGGCAACGGCCAGTGATGTCTTACGTTTCTGTAGGTTTTTGTGCAGGAACTCCAGAAAACTAACTAAGCAGTGTGATGTAGAGGAGGTCCCCATATTGCCAAATTGCTGTGGATCAATTGACTGATAGATTCTAGCAAATGCCCACTCAAAAACAAAGTCTTCACAGAGTAGATTGGGTATGGGGGTAATGGCAACTATCCTGAGGTCATTAGGAGACTGTGGGGTGGTGACCTTGGGGATAGGGGTGACAAATGCGATTTTCCATTCATTAGGACATGTGTGTGGGTTTGTTAGCAAGGAATCATGTGTGTGGGTTTGTTAGCGTGGCATCATGTGTGTGGGTTTATCAGCGTGGGATCATGTGTGTGGGTTTATCAGCGTGGGATCATGTGTGTGGGTTTATCAGCGTGGGATAATGTGTGTTGGTTTATCAGCGTGGGATCATGTGTGTGGGTTTATCAGTGTAGGATCATGTGTGTGGGTTTATCAGCGTGGGAACATGTGTGTGGGTTTATCAGCCTGGGATCAAGCGTGTGGGTTTATCAGCGTGGGATCAAGTGTGTGGGTTTATCAGCGTGGGATCAAGTGTGTGGGTTTATCAGCGTGGGATCAAGTGTGTGGGTTTATCAGCGTGGGATTAAGTGTGTGGGTTTATCAGCGTGGGATCATGTGTGTGGGTTTATCAGCGTGGGATCATGTAATAATAATAATAATAATAATAATAATAATAAACGGTTTATTGAAAAAGTTTGCAGCCCGAAGGCTGAAAATATACATTGGACACAAATGACTTATTATATACATTGGTGGTTTAACAAAAGCCTTCATTAGAGAAAGGTGAAGGAACATACAGTGAACATACAGATTAATGTTTACACACGAAGATCATGTAAGCTGAGGTGTTGAACAGTAGACACGTTTAAACTCCCTCACAGATGGCGTTATGAGGGGCATCACGTGGAGTACTAGTTCCCTCACAGGTGGTGTTATGAGGGGCTTGACGTGGTGTAGTAATTCCCTCACAGATGGTGTTACGAGGGGCCTGATGATGTAGTAGTTACCTCACAGATGGTGTATGAGGGGCCTGATGTGGTGTAGTAATTCCTCGCAGATGGTGTATGAGGGGCCTGATGTGGTGTAGTAATTCCCTCACAGATGGTGTTATGAGGGGCATCACATGGCGTGGTAATTCCCTCACAGATGGTGTTATGAGGGGCATCACGTGGTGTAGTAATTCCCTCACAGATGGTGTTATGAGGAATTTCACATGATGCTGTAGCAACGCATTCACTACGTGGTGTCGTAGCATCATGGGGACGCCACGTGGTCTGAGGTGTGGTCCCAGGCCTCTCTATCGTGGAGTCTCAGGGGAATTATCACTGGGTACCTGGGAACTCACTGTGTGAAGGTTAGCTTGGGTAAGACTCAACTGCCGAGTTGTTTTTCACTGATTTAAGCACTGTTCACCACTATTCAACACTGGTTCCATTCCTTTCCCAAATGAAATAGTAACTTCTGGCGAGAACTTGTTGATATTGGGGAGGAGGGTTAAGGGGAGGGAGTTGGTATGGGCCAACATAATAGTCGACGTAGCTGCTGCTGAGCAGCGCCAGGTGCGTCTGACCCGTCTTGACCCGTCGGTGGTCAAGGATGAAGTGTGTGGGTTTATCAGCGTGGGATCATGTGTGTGGGTTTATCAGCGTGGGATCATGTGTGTGGGTTTGTCAGCAAGGGTTCGTGAGTGGGACTAAACTGTGAGTTTACCTCTGTGTATCACTTCACTTTGTTAGTCTGGCTGTGTGAGTGTTAATGTAGTTTTATGAGTACAGCAACATTATGAGTATAATTTTAAGAGTACCTTATTGCCTCAGTATCCTGGTCACTATTATTTTTAGATGTAATGCTTTCATCTTCCTACACGCACGCACGTACGGACGCACTCATATTGATAGCTGGAGATATATATAGGTAGATAAATCCAAAGTTAGGAAGATGTAGACCGATATACCATTTGGTGGAACAGTATATGGATCTAAAGTGAGACACTGATCTAACAAATGAACGGGAGGGCTAGAGACAGACAGCTCTAGTCAGATGACTCCAGAAGAAAAACTCAGTCGTGCTCACCTGCCACCTCACTAATACTGTAGTGGATGGAAATGTTAATAGTACACCAGGATACCTGTGTGATAATAATAATAATAATAATAATAATAATAATAATAATAATAATAATAATAATAATAATAATAATAATAATAATAATAACAATAACAATAATAATAACAATAATAATTAAGGGTTTATTGAGAGAGCACGGCAGCTGGAAGGCTGAAAACGTACAGTAGCATAACTGGGGAATGGGTCTCTTGATTTACAAATAATATACAAGTAACACAAGTGATACAAATATGACAGTGACAGTGAAGGTATTATTGACTGGGAGTATATTCAGTGGTTTATAATAAGTTATTGATAATTATCAATAACTTATTATAATTTTTACAATGGTTGGGACTGGGCTGTTGTTACAGCGATCAGTTCGTGCTCATATGGTCGGGATGCGGTTGTGATGTCGAACAGCAATTCGCGCACGAGGTAACTCGGGTGGTAGTAGGAGCCGGTGTCGAGGATGGTGCAGAAGCTTCTCACCAAATTTGCAGATGAGGTCTTGGTGATGGTCAGAGAGAGCCAAGAGGGTCAGTGTGTTCAACGCTTCTTGATATTTGGAGTAGGAAGGGGAGAGAATGATCTTGCATGCCCTCTTTTGCACTTTTTCTAGGTGTTTACGTTGTGTGGCATTTAGGGAGGAAGACCAGGTAGGGGAGGCACGGGTGAGCTTGGGAAGTATGAATGTTGAGTAAACACTAAGGAGCTCGGGTGCAGGAACTCCGAGAGGCTTGAGGCGGCGGAGGAAGTGGAGACGGAAACTGGAGGATTTGACAACTTCACTGACATGTGGCTTCCAATTTAGTTTGTTGTCTATGGTGACGCCGAAGAGCTTAGTGGAATCTACAACCTAGAGTGTGTTGGGACCTAAAGTAATGGAAGGGGGTGGAACAACGTCGGAGGAGAGGTTGATGTGCATTACTATGGTCTTGGTATGGTTGATGGTGACGTGGTTGTTGGTGGCCCAGTTTAGGAGACTGTTCAATGAATCCTGGTGGGCGGTACTGTATAGTCGGCAGCGGAGTTGTTGACACTGATCCCATTGGTGGAGTCGTTGATAATTTCCAGCCAGCAGGGGTTTCTCTTAGGGCATCATTGATAAGCATAAGGAAGCAGAGCGGTCCCATCTTGGTGCCTTGAGGGACACCACAGGTGAGTGGCTGAGAAGTCTAGATAGCACCTCAGAAGCGTAGAGCTTGGCGTCGATAACTAAGGAAGTCTGTAAGCCATGGTATAAAACTTTTCGAAACCTGAGGTAGATAGCTTTGTTGATGATTAAATTGTGGTCGACTAGGTTAAATGCTTTGGTGTTAAGTCAATGAAGGCGACAGTCACAGACTTTTTCGTTTTTCCAGATGACGGTATATTTAGTCGAGAAAGCAGACAAGACAATGAATGGTGGAGGAGGTTTTCATATTGCCAAGTTGCTGAGGATCTATGGCGCCTGCAATATCAGCATAAGTCCAGTCAAACAGGAAACTTTCACAGATTAATCTGGGTATTGGGGTGGTGGCAATGGGTCTTAACTCATTAAAGCATTGTGGGCTGGTTGACTTGGGCACTGGTGACACATATGAAGTATTTCAGTCAGCTGGGCATCTTGCTTGGCTGAGGAAAGCATTGATGATGGAGCAGAGGGGTTTAGGTAGTTCCGGGGAGAACTCCTTGTAGAGTTTTATTGGTAAGTCAATGGGGGTGGTGGAGCGCCTTAACTTCAGCTTGTCCAGACGTTTTGTTACTTCAAATTCTTTTTTTAAATCAATGGGAAAGGGGGCTGGTAGGTAAGAAGAGAGACTGGTTGTGTCAAGCCGGGGGAGCGTCTGGCGTCTAGTTGCGAAATCGTTGTTTGATTGCTCAGCTGCGTCAACATTAGTGAGTTTTTTAAGCTTACCATACCACCAATAGTCTCTAAATAACCCTCGTAACAGACTGGCCAGGCGGGTGGGGGTGTCACTGATCACCAATAGTCACTATATTACCCTAGTAACACACTGGCCAGGCGGGTGGGGGTGTCACTGGTCACCAATGGTCACTATATTACCCTCGTAACACACTGGCCAGGGGGTACTGATCACCAATAGTCACTATATTACCCTAGTAACACACTGGCCAGGCGGGTGGGGGTGTCACTGGTCACCAATGGTCACTATATTACCCTCGTAACACACTGGCCAGGGGGGGGGGGTGTCACTGGTTACCAATAGTGAATCGGCTGCTTGTGCAATTAACCAGGCCGTTCACATATATTTATTATTTGGGTTTAAGTAACGAAACCCAAACGGTAGTTCCTTGTTTTATTATAAAAAGGTTGTATATATAATTCCTGAGTGTAGATCGACCGTAAGTTCCACTGTTTAGGAGTGAATGAGAAAGGGACGGCGTTCATGTATTATAAACGTTAGGTCACGTCCTTACGATATTACTTTCTGTGAGCGACTCATGAGTAGTGACCCATCGAGGGAGAACGGTATGGGTACGTCGTTCCCCCTCGAGGGAAGACGGAGCCATGCACTGCGTTTCATGCCTTTACTCAGCATAGTATGACGCAGCTTCTCGTGGGCAGACCTTATCACGTGCATTGAACATGTCACCTCATAGCCAGTGGAAAGTTACAGGGTGGTGAATCTGAATATAATATCAGATGTATTGACCCATTTATATAATATGTTCTGTTGATGAGACAGGGGCCCATTACATCGCTTGGTCACCTACCAGCCGAGCTCCGTGAGGCCTAAATAACTCACAGAGTACAGTACATCCTAGACAACCCTAACCATGTTATAAACAGATATGTAGACACTAAGCTGGGGATTCTATTACTGTAGGGGTATTCTCTACTACAGGGGACCTAGACTTTAGTGTCGTACGGGTTAGTATGTTATGAACAATGTTGAATTTGGATGACACTGCCCTGTAATAACAGAACAGGAACATAATTGCCAGAATTAACAAAATAGAGGGAATTGTAAGACTTG
>NW_024754522.1:0-30909 GCF_018991925.1 Homarus americanus | reverse complement strand
ATATAATTATACGTCTACCCAGATCCCAACAAGTAACAAAAAAAAAAAAAAAAACAGACAATCGGACTATAAAAGGGTAGACAAAGGATGCGAGTTTTCGTTGTATATAATAGAGTACCATAAATCCCTTAACAAAATATTCAGCTTATATATTACCCTTAACCAAACTTAACCTAAACATTAACAGTATATACATATTAATACAACATAAACAATCTTGAAGCAAGTGGACGTGGGGGAGTTAATACAAAATACAAGTACTTAAGTGAGGAGCTGAGATGGCTGACGAGTAAGGCTGAGTATTGTAGAAGACGGTAGGTAGTCACTGCACGTAGGTTTAGAGGATAGATGATCCTGTGGTCACTTCCCAGAGCCAAGTCCTCTCTCCTCGAATTGGAGCTGACAAAGAAGACTTTGAGGAGGTGACGCAACAACCAGGATAGGGAGAAGGGAAACCCCGGAGTGGTAACTAAGACGAGTCATGCTCGTGTCTCGTCCCTAGATGGCGTTGCTCGTGGTGCTGGGTAGGTAGATCAGGACAATAGATGGCGTGGTTCGTAGTGCTGGGTGGAGGGGTTCGTAACACACCCCCCCTCCAAAGACCTCCGTAGCGCGGGCGCGAAGGAGGTGATCACCTGGTGCGTCTGGAGAGTAGCTGCTGCATTTCCACTGGAGCTCGGGATAAGGAGTCTGCAATCAGGTTATCGACCCCCTTTATGTGTCGGACTTGTAGATTATAGGGTTGGGTGAGGAGAGCCCAGCGGAGGATTCGCTGGTTGGAGGTCTTGTTGGTTTGGATGAACGTGAGTGGGTTATGGTCGGTGAAGACTAGGGTTGTTTGTGGGCAAGACTGGAGGTAACATTCAAACTTCTTTATTGCCAAAACCAGAGCCAAGGCCTCCTTCTCTATGGTCGAGTAGTTGGTCTGATGTTTTTTCAACTTGGCGGAGTAATATGCCACAGGGTGAAGAACATCAGTGGTTGGGTCGGGTTGTAGGAGCACAGCCCCCACTCCGACACCACTAGCGTCGATTTGCAGATGGAAGGGCGAGGTGTAGTCAGGGGGTTGGACTACAGGCTTGGAGGCAAGGAAGGCTTTGAGGCGGTGGAAAGACTGGTCGCACTTCTGGTTCCAGATGTAAGGGACCGCAGAACTGGTAAGGTCTGTGAGGGGTCCGGCCACGCTGGAGAAGTTACTGCAGAACCGACGGTAGTAGCTGCACATCCCCAGGAAGCGCATGAGTTCCTTCCTCGTCCTTGGAGTGGGGAAGGACAAGATGGCTTTAACGTTTGCGTCCTGGTCTCACCCACACCATGCCCAACGATATGTCCCAGGTAAGTCACTGAGGCCCACAAAAGCAGATTTTAGCCAGGCTTATGGTGAATCCAGTCTCTTGCAGTTGTGCAAACAGCATTCCAAACGCACCAGATGTTCGTCCCAGCTGTCCGACACCACCACCAGGTCATCCATAGGCGACCGCCCCACCTAGGTCCTGAATTAGAAGTTGATGGCCCCTCTGGAATGTGGCCGAGCATTATTAGAAAAGCCAAACGCCATAAATCAAATATTGAAAAAGACCAACGGAGTTATAAATGCCGAGATTATTTTTGCCCTATCCGTGAGTCCCAATTGATAATTATCCTTCAATAAGTCCACCGTACTGGATAAATTTGGCAATAAAGCCTATGCTGTCTATTACATCTCTTCAATCAAAGGTAAAGGGTAGGAGTCTGGAGATATGACCTGGTTCACTTTACGATAATCGGTACAGAAACGAAAAGTGCCATCGGGTGTTGGAATGAGAAGGCAAGGGGAAGCCCAGGGGGAAGTACTAGGCTCAGCTAAGTTATGTTTTAACAAAAAGTCTACCTCCTTTTTCATAATCTCTCTTTTTTGTGGATTTAGTCGATAGGCTGATTGCCTAATGGGTTGTACATCATCTGAGATTAGCTTAATATCATGTTTAAGTATATTGCAAAACCCTGGGAGGTCTGATGTGACTTTAGGAAATGTTGATAATAACTTAGCGAGATCTTTTGCTTGAGATGGATTCAGAACAGAAAAATACTCATCCAAGTTGTTGAGTATGTGACTGTTAGTAGGGTTTTCTTTAGTTAGAGGGAAGTCTAAATTCTCCAATAGGTCCATGTCATCTGTCTCCGGCCCTGACAAAACCGTATGCAATACAGGTTGACTTATAGCCTCTGGGATGTCTTCCTCTGACTGCCTGGAATGGTAAAGTTTCATGAGATTAATGTGAACAAGTTGTGAATCTTTTCGGCGATCAGGAGTATGGACTATATAGTTGAGAGGAGATAGTTTATTAGCAACTATATAGGGACCAGTAAACTTGCTTTTAAGGGGAGAGCCTGGAATGGGTAGAAAGAGTAACACTTTGTCACCTGGAGAAAATGATCTTTTAACTAATTTAGGTTGGGACTTCACCATTTTTTCTTGGACTTTTTTAAGTTTGACTGAGCAATGGTTCGGACTTCAGTTAATTTGTCCCTTAAAGTGTCAATGTATTGGGAAACTGTTGCGGGCTTAATAGATGGAGTGTCAAACCACTGCTCCTTTACTATTTTAAGGGGTCCCCTAATTTGTCTCCCATATAGTAACTCGAACGGGGAGAACCCCAATGACTCCTGGGGACATTCCCTGATGGCAAAGAGTAACAAGTCTATGCTTTCATCCCATTCCTTTTGGTGTTCTATACAGTATTTTTTGAGCATTGATTTGAAAGTTTGATGGAACCGTTCCAAGCAACCTTGGGATTGTGGGTGGTAAGCCGAAGATGTACAATGGTCCACACTGAGGTCTTTCATCACCTGTTTGAAAAGATTGCTCGTAAAACTGGTGCCCTGATCGGATTGGATCTCTTTAGGAATGCCCACTGAAGTGAAAAGGTGCAAAAGATGTTTGATTACGTTTTTTGAAGTGATGCTTTTAAGGGGAAAAGCCTCAGATAACGTGTACTGGTATCCATAACTGTGAGCAGGAATTGATTTCCCTTCTTAGTCTTTGGTAATGGGCCCACACAATCCACAACAATCTTTTCAAATGGTGTAGAAAATACTGGGATGGGCTTAATGGGAGCTGCTGGTTTACTTTCATTTGGTTTTCCTACCATTTGACAAATATGACAAGATTTTAGGTACTTTGACACATCCTTCCTAAGTCCAGGCCAATAATAGTGTTGGAGGAGCTTTTATATGTTTTCAGGATTCCCAAATGTCCTGAAATACCATCATGGGCAAGGGCAATTAATGCTGGTCTGACTGAGGTGGGAATTACCACTTGATGTATTTCAGACCACGTGTCTAGATGGGCAAGCTCAGGGGGCCTATAGGCCCTCATCAAAACCCCTTCATGATAATAAAAACACGGAAGGGTGTTAAAATCTTTACCCTCAACTGCTGCATGATGAAGTTTAGTCAAAGATGGATCAGATTGTTGGGCTTTAACGAGCTCCTCCTTACTAATGGTCTTATTGTACAGATCTTCTGTGGGTAGGAAGATATTAGAGGTGGTTTTAGATGAAGAGGGCCCATTTCGCACACTCTGTGACCGGGTGACAGCACAAGATGGGAAAAGATGAGGAATAGTTTCTTTAAGGTCAGTGGTGGAGTTGACAGGTAAGGGAGAGTCGACTGTCTTTATGTTAGGAACCACTAGATCTCCTACCAAGTCATTACCCAATAATAAATGAATGCCGCACACAGGCATTGGGTCTTTCCTTATGGTTATTTGCACTTCCCCAGTAATCAAGGGACATTGGAGGTGCACTTTAGCTAAAGGATAGGAAGAATGGGATGAGAGATCCGAAATTAGAACACTCATTAGTAAATGCGGTAGATATATCATGAATGACGTTAAACAGGAGGATAGATTGTGCTGCGCCCGTATCACGTAGTATACGAATAGGGAAAGAACGAGACCCCTCCATGATTGAAATTTTTCCCTCATAGGTGAATGAAGAGAAGAGATCCTGATGGGGCCTTTCCACATTGGTGTTTGCTATTGGTTTGGATTTGGGATCCAGGGAACTACTTTTAGCAATTCGACACTTTGGGTGTTTACAATTCTGGATCGTGTGGCCTGGGTTTTTACAGTAAGAACAAGTAAGCTTGGTTGCATCGGGGGGAGTAGGTGTGGGACCTTTCGACCTACCACTCACGTTCCCAAGGTTATCATCAGAGGAGGACCTAACATGTCGGGAAGTACCACGTTCTCTACTGCCCAGTGACTCCACCAACAAAGCGTACGCATCAGCCAACTCAGCAGCACGCCCTAAATTAACCTCTCCACGCTCCTCCACATGCTTCAAGATGTGAAATGGTATCTTGCTCTTCCACTCCTCCAGGACTACCAAATTTAACAAATCCTGAAATGTGGAGGTCTCGTAGCCTCTAACCACTTCTTAAAAACCTAAGCTTTTCTGAGCAAACTCAACAAAGGTGTGGGAAAAATGGTTTGTTAGTTTACGAAACTTCTGCCGGTATCCATCTGGCGTGATAGCATAAGAGGTGAGGATATTCTTTTTTACGTTATCATAGTCATCAGTCTGGTCTAAACAGTTATAAACTCTACGAGCCTTACCATATAATTTAGGAACTAACACTGACACCCACTGGTCCTTTGGCCACTCATTCTTCCCGGCTATTTTCTCAAAAGTCCTAAATGACCCGTCCATATCGGATTCATCAAACCCGGGAACAAGGGAAGAAGCGGTAGCAGGGTTAAAAGCAGCTAGTTTCTCTCTTAATGCCACTTCTTTTGATCTAAACTCGGATGTTAAGGTGACTTCTATCTCTCTTACCTGTAGTTCTTTCAGTCTAACCTCCTGCTCCAACTTGGCCCGTTCCATCATTTCCTCATGCTCCAACTTTTGCTCCAACTTGGCCTGTTCCAACTTGGCCTGTTCCAACTTTTCTTCATGCTGCAACTTGGCCTGTTCCGACCTTTCTTCAGGCTCCAACTTGGCCTGCTGCTCCAACTTGGCCTGCTCCAACTTGGCCTCCTTCTCCAACTTGGCCTGTTCCAACTCTAGTTCTTTCATTTTGATTTGGAACTCGAACCTTGCTCGTTCTAGTTCTAAGGCGTCTATTCGTTGTGTTTCTTCTTGAGGGCTAGCCAGACCTGAAGCAACTTCTGAGTGAGGAGGGGTGGTGGATAGTGGTTGAAGTTTCTTGGACATGGGCGTTAATCTGTCAACAGCGGATTCTTTTAAAACTTCATGTTGAAACAACACTTCTATCACATGATTTTTTAACATTTCCTTAGTCAGTTGCTGTGAAAATGGGATATTATAATAGTTGGCTATTTCTTTCCATTCTTTCTTCAGGATATTAACACGTAATTTAGCTACGGAAGGATTTTCAATAAAATCCTGGAGATCAAAACCTGAGGTGGCCATTGTTAAGAAAAATAGGATAAATTAACTAATGGTCAAAAGATAAGATAAGTGGATAACCCTAGAAAATATCACGGCAGTGGATAACCAGAAAGTCCCGAAAACTAACCAAGTTATACCTAGGGAAATTACACTTATGATTATTGTTCTTCTGAGAAGATCCTTAGATAAGGATAAGAGACTTGAAAGAGGAAGGGCGTATTACGGCATTAATATAAAGATCCGGATTAACAACCCTGATATACTTGAAAGAGGAAGGGCGTATTACGGCATTAATATAAAGATCCGGATTAACAACCCTGATAAATGGTATGATTGACCCTGAATGAGATAATGAGAAGAACAATAATTGAGGCTTTATAATTATGGGGTCCTGGTAGAGCGGGGCGTCCCAAGATATCACTTCACCGTAAACTAGTGACTATGGAACAACCTACTCTGGAGTGAGGGTACGGCATTAAACAGATCCGGATTCTTCCCTACACTCGATTAGACTTACTACACGACTGCCACGTGTAATAACAAGTAAGCCTTATGACACTTGGAACCTAATATCCTACGTCTGTCACTCTTACTATACGGTAATACCAATATATGCACACACATATGAAGGAAACTTTAAACCATCGTAAAGCAATTATGAACAGAAGTGACTGGGAGGAATAATTAACACTGAGTAACAAGGGAGGAAGGAATATGGTACTTAAGGTCGTGTCCTGTCACGGTCGCCATTTGTTACGAGTTGGGGATTTAGAATATAGTTATACGTCTACCCAGATCCCAACAGGTAACAACAACAACAAAAAAAAAAAGACAATCGGACTATAAAAGGGTAGACAAAGGATGCGAGTATTCGTTGTATATAATAGAGTACCATAAATCCCTTAACAAAATATTCAGCTTATAAATTACCCTTAACCAAACTTAACCTAAACATTAACAGTATATACATATTAATACAACATAAACAATCTTGAAGCAAGTGGACGTGGGGGAGTTAATACAAAATACAAGTACTTAAGTGAGGAGCTGAGATGGCTGACGAGTAAGGCTGAGTATTGTAGAAGACGGTAGGTAGTCACTGCACGTAGGTTTAGAGGATAGATGATCCTGTGGTCACTTCCCAGAGCCAAGTCCTCTCTCCTCGAATTGGAGCTGACAAAGAAGACTTTGAGGAGGTGACGCAACAACCAGGATAGGGAGAAGGGAAACCCCGGAGTGGTAACTAAGACGAGTCATACTCGTGTCTCGTCCCTAGATGGCGTTGCTCGTGGTGCTGGGTAGGTAGATCAGGACAATAGATGGCGTGGTTCGTAGTGCTGGGTGGAGGGGTTCGTAACAGTAGTCACCTTCTATAACACAGCGACTAACGCACCCTTCCCCTCCCTCCCCCCTTGCGTCACGCCACACCACCACCACTCACGCACGCAACTCACCCACCAATCACAAGGCGCATTTTCCACCTCCACGCAACTATACAGCCAATCACCACCAGACTTGTACTTGAAGGTAAACTTATGTATATATCGAGTTAAATTACGATAGGTTAGGTTAGGTTAGGTTACGTTACGTTACGTTATGTTACGTTACGTTTATACACTCTTTTGTTTCCCTGTCTGGCTAAACCATAATGAGGACACCTGCACTTGAGAGAGAGAGAGACTTACCTGTGAAGAAATAATTAATCTGACACATCCATTTGTACCTGAGGTCTTGTGTCGTCATCATAGGAATAAAACATTGATCGAGTGATGCTTATACCTTTATTGCCTTTGTTAATACTATTCTATAATGGAGAGTAAATGCTGGCTCTTGATTGGTTTGGTAAGATTGGGGTGATGGCAATGGGTCGTGGGTCGTATGGATCGTGGGTTCGTTGATTTGGGCATTGGTGATACATTTGAGGTCTTGTAGTCAGCTGGGCATCTTGTGTGGCTGTAGGAAGCGTTGGTGATGGAGCAGAGGTGTTTAGTTAGACACGAGGAGAACTTATTGGTAAGTCAATCTGGCTGGTGGAGAGCTGACTGTAGTGGCGAGCAGATGAGATCTGTTGGCGAGCAGGTCAGATATGTGGCGAGGGAAGGAGGGAGACTGTATCATATTCGGTCTAGAAGGAGTAGGTTGGGTTAGGTTAGGTTAGGCTAGGTTATGGTCTTGATGGACTTTTGTACATAACGTCTTTGTATAAGACTCCGAGCATGGAATACGTTCAGCGAATTTAATAAGACAGTAACACCGTCGTTTAGATACCCAGGCGTCTTAGCTTGAAACTGAACACAAAACACCGTAGACCTGTAGACCACTTGTGACGGCTGGTAGCAACACTCGGCTCTACCGTAGACCCATAGACCACTTGTGACGGCTGGTAGCAACACTCGGCTCTACCGTAGACCTGTAGACCACTTGTGACGGCTGGTAGCAACACTCGGCTCTACCGTAGACCTGTAGACCACTTGTGACGGTTGGTAGCAACACTCGGCTCTACCGTAGACCCGTAGACCACTTGTGACGGCTGGTAGCAACACTCGGCTCTACTGTAGACCCGTAAACCACTTGTGACGGCTGGTAGCGACACTCGGCTCTACCGTAGACCCGTAGACCACTTGTGACGTCTGGTAGCAACACTCGGCTCTACCGTAGACCTGTAGACCACTTGTGACGGCTGGTAGCGACACTCGGCTCTACCGTAGACCTCTTGTGACGGCTGGTAGCGACACTCGGCTCTACCGTAGACCTGTAGACCACTTGTGACAGCTGGTAGCAACACTCGGCTCTACCGTAGACCGGTAGACCACTTGTGACAGCTGGTAGCAACACTCGGCTCTACCGTAGACCCGTAGACATGGGTCACTACTGAGGATTGGTGTTCATATTCCCGTTTACCTTCTGTGATTACAACTCTTGATCATAGCTTGGTAACCTCCCCCCCCCCCTTGCCCTTATCTTTTGTGTACTGCTCATTAGAATGTTTGTTGATGTAGTCCTGGTGCAGTGACGTGTGTGTGTGTGTGTGGTTCAATATATTTACTTTCACAGTAATTATTTTTTTCCTAATTACAAAATTCTTTTTGTTGGTTTAACTTAATAATATTCGTTCGTGAGTTTTGTTTCTTTTGTGTACAGTGAAAGGGTGAGACAGACAGACAGACAGACAGAGACAAAAGAAACAGGTGATTGTGTACTTAGTGTTTTCGTTTGCATGTTTCTTTACAACACAACACAACCATTCCCTTACATCTGGCAACTATCGTGAAATATGTTCTTTTCCTCGTTAATTCTATTTTAAGGATCATTAATCTTATTTCCTATTACCATTTTAAAAGATGATTTATATAACGGTAAATAATATGAGAGAACTATAACATTAAAAAGGTTTAGAGTTATAATTAAAGCATATATCTCACCCGTGTCATGAATTATCGTACAAAACGTTCTCACATCAACACCCGGAAAACTACGGTCATTAATTTCTACTCACACCGGATTTTGCCTCCCCTGTGTGGACGGTTCATTGCTGAGGCTAATGGCATAAACCTCTGGGATTAATTATATTTTCCAGCCGATACCTTAGTTGATATATGTGGGATTAGTTTAGTTTCAAATGTCATAGTCGAGGTGTCGTCGCCATAACGCACTTGTATCGTATATCTCGAGGTGTTCAAATGTTTATAACTTTCTCTCCTACGTGAGTAAACTTTACCATCTTGAACTTGTTTGTCAACTTATCCTCTTGTTTTCGCCTCTCTCTCTCTCCCACACCAAAACCAAGTAAGAGAGATAACTAAAGAAACATGAGACAAAGTAAAAAAAAAAATCGTCTGTAATTCCATGTAAAAGTTATAAACACAATGACACAAAAACAAGTGAGCATCAAGTTTCCATCCTTTATATCGTAAACAAAAGACGACGATGATGTAAATAAAAGCTTCAATATAAAATTAAAGAGAATCAACAAATAATACGTCTTTTTTTAACACAAACAACAACTAAATTACCTATTTATTCATACGTAAACAATAGCAATTTTTTTTTCAATAGATAAATAAATTCTTGAAAAGTGAGTAACATACAAACAAACATCAAGACGACAACACCCCACCTCACATTACCAGGTTGAGGAAGTATCTATCTATCCATCTATCTGGAGTCGCTTTTAATACGTTATGTGAAATTTGGAGAAAAATAAGTCGAATCGGGTTACGTTTCCTCCCTTGGGAGATTAACGGAACTCTCATACCGTCATTGTTAAAAGGTTTCGTAAAAAAAAGAAAAAGGAAAAACTCTGGTTGAATTTTAAGACCAAAGGTTTTACATAAATATTGAGTTCTGAGGAAGACAGACAGATGGAGATGTTGTGATGTTTGTGCGTGTGTGTGTATGTATGTATGTATGTATGTTTGTAGGAGTTCGTGTGTGTGTATTTTCCTTTATGCCTCTCTCTCTCTCTCTCTCTCAATTATTACCCTCATTATGTTAATTTATAATAAACGTAAACCACTTACAGACTATAGTAAATACATAACATATACTGTATAAATCACCCACTACATTAAGTACTGTATACTGTATTATTAAAATAGTACATAGTCATTAATTGCATTATTTAGCAACTACAGCAATTATTATGTAGTAATTATTGGTTACAGCAAGGTTAATGTACTTTTTTTAGTGATTACATGACAGAAACTGTATTAATAAGAGGGTACAGCAAGTATCTATGTATTATTTAGATATTACATGACAGAAACTGTATTAATAAGAGGGCACAGCAAGTATCTATGTATTTTTTAGATATTACATGAAACAGACTGTATTATCAAGAGGGTACAACAAGTATCTATGTATTATTTAGATATTATATGACAGAAACTGAATTATCAGGAGGGTACAGCAAGTATCTATGTATTATTTAGATATTTCATGGCAGAAACTGAATTATCAAGAGGGTACAGCAAGTATCTATGTATTATTTAGATATTACATGAAACAGACTGTATTATCAAGAAGGTACAACAAGTATCTATGTATTATTTAGATATTACATGACAGAAACTGTATTAATAAGAGGGTACACCAAGTATCTATGTATTTTTTAGATATTACATGAAACAGACTGTATTATCAAGGGGGTACAGCAAGTATCTATGTATTATTTAGATATTACATGAAACAGACTGTATTATCAAGAGGGTACAGCAAGTATCTATGTATTATTTAGATATTACATGAAACAGACTGTATTATCAAGGGGGTACAGCAAGTATCTATGTATTATTTAGATATTACATGAAACAGACTGTATTATCAAGAGGGTACAGCAAGTATCTATGTATTATTTAGATATTACATAACAGAAACTGTATTAATAAGAGGGTACAGCAAGTATCTATGTATTATTTAGATATTACATGAAACAGACTGTATTATCAAGGTGTAGAAGCTGTCGCCAACACAACAACCACACCCTGAGTTAACGAGCTGCATGACCCAGTAGGGTGTGTCATAGGAGGGAAGATCAGCTAAAACTAATGGCCCATCACTTTTTTGGTAGATTTTAGTATATATAAACAGAAATTAATTTCAGTTTCAATATTTTGCAACCTTTTGCTAGGTAAATTTTAGCGTGAAATTTATCGAAAATCTAACGTACAGCTGCATTAGTGCATTACAATTAAATAGTGAACATTGCTTTCTGACTTCATTCTTTAACAACCCAACTAACAATATTTTTTTCTGTTTCAGATTCTGATGCATATATAAGTTGATAATATTTGCGATGGCTGCTTGTGTCAGGACGAGGAACCAAAAATCCAGCCATCTCAGTCACTATCTTGGGTCTGGGAGAGAGCTCCTGAAGTCGGAGTTGCCTACATTGAGAGATGCTTTGAGATACGGTGTTTTAATCAGGCAAATCAGTGAAAAGAACCAAAGAACTTACACAAACAAAGACATTGCCAGTGATATGACCAAAGCTGTCTTGGCACAGTACACTCTGGCTAACGCTCAGTTCAAGCCTCCAGTCATAACAAGTCAGAAGAAGATTAGTGAGAGACTGCTAGCCAGTTGGGAAAAGGCAAGAGATATCTCTCTTGGGAGAGGAAAACTTGCAGTTAAGGACAGCTTTGCCAAGCAACTGGACCAGTTATTTGACATAATTACTTGCAAGTGCCCAATTGTTCTCTGTCCTGAGTTTGGATGCGATCGTGACTGTAAATCCGAGGCCCACATCTCCTGTATTTGCAAGCGTGAACTGAAGATTCCTGTGATCGAACTGGCATTTGTCAAAGCACAGAGAGAGAAGACTGGCAGTATAGGGGCTCTCATGATTTCTAGCCAAGATATTCCGGAGTCCAAGAGACAGGAGGCTGCCACAGAGAGACAGAAGAGGAGAAGAGTTGCCGAGGAAAAGAGACTTGAGAAGGCCCAGGGTGAGGTAAAAAAGGCCGATGATTGGAGTCAAGCTGATTCAGAGTTTAATGACTTCCCCATGGCTGGTCCGAGTGCTGTCCAGGAGAATGGTGACTTTGTCCCTAACCCAGAAAATAATGATCCCAAACCTTCCAGGCATAAGATTCGAAATAGGAAAGATATCCCGAGCATAGCTCTGGCCAGCATGCGACACCACACTGGTCTCAGAGAAACTGCAGAGATAGCAACAGCTGCCTGGATTGACGGTGGTTTGATAACACCTGATGATGTTCACCTGGTGATAGATCATAACAAAGTAAGGAGAGCTCAGGAGAAACTTGTCAGTAACCTAGAAGAGGAGTTTGATAAGGGGATAAGAGAAAATGGAATCAATTGTTTGTTCTTTGATGGGAGAAGGGATGACACTAAAGTGTTCATGAAAGTTGGAGATTCTGACAAGTTGTTCCCTGCCATGGTGAAGGAGGAACACTACTCCTGCTGCAGTGAACCAGGAGGGAAGTATTCGTGGCATTTCACTCCAGAGAAAGATGACATCAGGAAACCAGCTGAGAAAGTGGCAGATAACATTGTGAACTGGCTCAGAGAGAGGAACGTAGACCAGACCCTGCAGGCCATTGGAGGGGACAGCACCAACACGAACACAGGGTGGCAAGGGGGGTCATACAGTGGATAGAGCGGAAGATTGGGAGGAAGCTGGTCTGGATTGTTTGTGACCTCCACACCAACGAGTTGCCACTCAGACATCTGATCCAGGAGCTGGATGGCAAGACTCTTTCAAACAACAGATGGTCTGGTCCTCTTGGCAAGATGCTGGACTCTGCCACTGAGTTAGAAATATATCCGAGCTTTGAAAAAATCACAGTTGGCCCTCTACTCGTTGAGCTTGCACATACTGTCATTGACGACCTGAGTACTGACCAGTACTATGGTTACATGATTTGCAGTGCCATCAAAACTGGGGTCTTGCCTGATAGACTTGCTTACCTGCAGATAGGTCCAGTCTCACATTCTAGGTGGCTCACAACGGCTCTCAGGTTCTGCAGAATTTGGGTCGCTCATCATAAACTGAAAGGGAACCAGCTTCACAACCTGAGACTTATTGTCCAATTCATCGTGAGTGTCTACTTGCCAAATTGGTTCAACACCAAGGTCAAGTCATCGTTCTCCGAAGGTCCGAGGCATGTTCTCTTCCAGCTTGAGCTCCTGAGGAGTCAGCCAAGGAAGGTTGTTCAGATTGTGGAGCAGACTGTGAGGAGATCTTCCTGGTATGCTCATCCCGAGGCAGTTCTGCAGACAATGCTCTGCAGTAAGGATGAGGAGGAGAGAAGAGTGGCAGTCAAAAAGATCTTGGATATGAGACTTATGAGAGGATCTGGGCATGACGAATCAGTTGGTGACGATTCCTTCAGGGTCAGGAAGACTCCTGAAGTCAATCTAGGTGCCAAGACCCTCACTGATCTCCTAGATCTGGATAACATCCAGGCTGGCAGTGAGCCCCCTCTTACCTGCAGCCTCACCAATGTTCAAGTCAGAGCTTTCCTGGACAACCCCATGCATGTCCCTGCCTGGCCCTCGCACACCCAGAGTATAGAGCGTTGTGTACAGCAAGTGAGCGAAGCCAGCAGTCACGTGTACAGCCAGGAGAGGAGGGAAGGCTACATCCGAGCTCAGGTGGTCAGCAGGGAGGTGATGAGTAGAAACAGAAGCAAGAAAGACATGTTCTCTATGGTGTGCAGCAACACCGGGTCGTAGTAGTAAAACCGGTTTTTGTATTTGATGATTTTGTTTTCTAAAGGAATATTAAATTTAATAAATGTGTCAAGATCATTCGTTTCACTATTCTGGATCATTTTCATCCTAATAAATTAACCTGATACATTTACTTTACTTTAAATAAGCTATTTAGTGGTGTTGGTAAAAGGGTGGGAATACTGAATTTTCATAAGATTTCAAGTTAAAATTTACCTAGCAAAAAATGAAAACTTTTCAAATCTGAAGATATCACATGATTCTGCACATAGAACTACATCATTAATACCATGGGCCGATTTTTCAAACTCAAAAAAAAAAATTCGCCTCCGTATGACACACCCTAATGACCCAGTGTTTAAGGTGTAGAAGCTGTCGCCAACACAACAACCACACCCTAAGTTAACGAGCTGCATGACCCAGTGTTTAAGGTGTAGAAGCTGTCGCCAACACAACAACCACACCCTGAGTTAGCGAGTTGCATGACCCAGTGTTTAAGGTGTAGAAACTGTCGCCAACACAACAACCACACCCTGAGTTAACGAGTTGCATGACCCAGTGTTTAAGGTGTAGAAGCTGTCGCCAACACAACAACCACACCCTGAGTTAACGAGCTGCATGACCCAGTGTTTATGGTGTAGAAGCTGTCTCCAACACAACAACCACACCCTGAGTTAACGAGTTGCATGACCCAGTGTTTATGGTGTAGAAGCTGTCTCCAACACAACAACCACACCCTGAGTTAACGAGTTGCATGACCCAGTGTTTAAGGTGTAGAAGCTGTCGCCAACACAGCAACCACACCCTGAGTTAACGAGCTGCATGACCCAGTGTTTAAGGTGTAGAAGCTGTCGCCAACACAACAACCACACCCTGAGTTAACGAGCTGCATGACCCAGTGTTTAAGGTGTAGAAGCTGTCGCCAACACAACAACCACACCCTGAGTTAACGAGCTGCATGACCCAGTGTTTAAGGTGTAGAAGCTGTCGCCAGCACAACAACCACACCCTGAGTTAACGAGCTGCATGACCCAGTGTTTAAGGTGTAGAAGCTGTCACCAACACAACAACCACACCCTGAGTTAACGAGCTGCATGACCCAGTGTTTAAGGTGTAGAAGCTGTCGCCAACACAACAACCACACCCTGAGTTAACGAGCTGCATGACCCAGTGTCAAGGAATAGTCCCAGAAGACCGGACAACTCGCCAACTGCACTGGCTAACCATTACCCCGGAACACGATTCACAAATTAACATCCAGGTTCCCAATTACTGCTGGGTAGACAGAGGCAAATGGCGTAAAGAAACTTGCCCATAGTTTCACCCTGCCCGGGGATCGAACCCGGGTCCACTCTCTTGCGAGGAGAACACGCTGACCATTACACCACAGGTCGCTAGCATGAACCAATCTCGTATCTTTAACACACAGGAATCTGCATCATTTCAATATACTGAAAAAAAATAGAATGTAAATAAATCCCTTTCATCAGGGATTTATCTGTGAGAACTCTGACCGGACTTACACTTAACTTAATCTGTAAATATTTATACACCTCGAAATCCGATTTACACAACGGTTATCT
The DNA here is from genome assembly GCF_018991925.1 of Homarus americanus. NCBI lineage: Eukaryota > Metazoa > Arthropoda > Malacostraca > Decapoda > Nephropidae > Homarus > Homarus americanus. Next base: position 15,734 of record NW_024754522.1, on the reverse strand, counting down.
GTAGAGAAATCCCCCTCCCTCCCCTTGACCCCACTTTCCACCCCTCCCCTGCCCCCCCCTCCGCCTGCCCCTTCGCCCTCTCACCTCCACTCTCCCCTTCACCTCCTTCTTTTCTTCGATTTTCTATATTTATGTTGTTTTCTATTTTAATATTGTTCTATTATTATCCTTTTCTCTCTCTCTCTCTCTCTCTCTCTCTCTCTTTCTCTCTCTCTCTCTCTCTCTCTCTCTCTCTCTCTCTCTCTCTCTCTCTCTTGTGTTACTCGTTATCTTCATCTTTTTTCTTCTCTTTCTTTCTCTTCTTTCATTCACTATATTCACTGTTTTTCATTATCTCTCTTCATCTTGTTTTCTTATTTTCTTTTAATGTCTTTGTGTTTTGTTAGGGAATATCTGAGGAGAGAGAGAGAGAGAGAGATCAACTACAAATACATTTCTTTTATTATTTACCTTACAACCTTCACTAACGTTATTTTGGGGGAATTATTCGTTATATCTCCTGATCTAGAGAATTATTTACCGTATATATACTTTTAAGAATTTATATCGTAGGTTTAAATATAACTACAGAATTAAAATGCCATTAATTTCTGTTTTTGTGAATGGCATTATTGAAACTTCTCCCTCATTGTGTCGTCATAAGTTCTAGCTAGCTTTTCTGATTGGTTATTCCACCCTCATTGTGTCGTCATAAGTTCTAGCTTCTCTGATTGGTTATTTCACCCTCATTGTGTCGTCAATAGTTAATTATAGCTAGCTTCTCTGATTGGTTACTGTGCCCTCATTGTGACATCATTATTTCTAGCTTCTCTAATTGGTTATTGGACCCTCATTGTGTTGTCATAAGTTCTAGCTAGCTTCTCTGAATGTTTATTCCGCCTTCATTGTGACGTCATAAGTTCTAGCTTCTCTAATTGGTTGATGTGTTTGAATTAGCTTCTCTGATTGGTTGTTGTGTCTGAAACAGTTTTATCACGCGGAATAAACTGATGATGGTGAAGAAGAGTGAAGAATAGATCCAATAGACTATTTCTCTATTGTTTCCTTCCATCATTATTCTCCCTTGTCTCGTTATCACACCTCTACTGCCTCCTATTTATCATTGTGTCCTGTTTATCCGTCTTTCCCTTCAACTTTCTTTGAACAGCACTCCATCTTCATCGAGTCAGTCATTCAGGTAACTACAACACCAGGTACTAAAAGAAGACGCGCCTCTATTCACTCTTGACATAAGGTTCATTTGACCTTTGGTTCTTGAGTATTGCTTACGTCACTACTGCATACCCGAGTCTTGGTCTGAGAAAATTTTACCCTATTTTGATCTTTAATTCATCTTGATATAGAGGTTATTTAGGATTACTTCTCTTACCTCGGTTAAGGCCATTTTATACCTACACTCAAAAGATCGAAATAACACTAAATTCGCCTTTAATTTCCCTTTAACATAGAGGTCATTGTTCTTTGTCTAAGACCATTTTGTACTCGATATCGTAGAAGGATGGAACTATCACTAAACTCAGCCTTAATTCATCTTGACATAGAGGCTATTTAAGGAGGTTTCAGGTCACTCTAAGGTGCCTCGTTCCTCACATTTTTCTCCTCTTGTCTCTGTGAACAGTAATGGCGGTAATAGGTTTAAAGAACACTGTGCATCCTTGAATGACAGTGTAGCTAGACTGGCGTAGGTCACATGTAGTTACGGGGTGGATAGGGGGGAGTAGGGTGGGGTGGGGGGAGGGTAGGGTGAGGGTAGGAGGGTGGATGGGTAGGTGTGTAGTGGGTGGGGGGAGGAGGGCATGGGTGAGTGTGTGTGACATGAGGGTGGGGTGTGGGTGGAGGGTTGTGTGACATAGTGGGTGGGGGAGGGTGGGTGTGGGTGGATGTAGAGAGTGTTGTGTGACATAGTGGGTGGGGAGGGTAGGGTAGGAGGGTGGGGGAGGGTGGGGTGTGGGTGGATGGGTAGAGAGTATTGTGTGACATAGTGGGTGGGGACATAGTGCATAGGGGTGGGTGGTGGGTGGATGGGTAGAAGTATTGTGTGACATGGGTGGGGAGGGGGAGGTGGGAGGTGGGGACATAGTGGGTGGGGAGGTGGGGTGGGGGTAGGAGGTGGAGGAGGGTGGGGTGTGGGTGGATAGGAGTGTTGTGTGACATAGTGGGTGTGGGTGGATGGGTAGAGTGTGTGTGACATAGTGGGTGGGGGAGGGTAGGGTGTTTGTGGATGGGTAGAGTGTAGTGTGACATAGTGGGTGGGGGAGGGTAGGGTGAGGGAGGGGGGGGAGGGTAGGGGTGTGGGTGGATAGGTAGAGTGTGTGACATAGTGGGGGGGAGGGTGGGGTGAGGGGTGGAGGGTGGGGGAGGTGGAGGTGGGGAGGGTGGGGTGGGTGGAGGGTAGAGAGTGTGACATGGTGGGAGGGTAGGGTGTGGGTGGATGGGTAGAGTGTTGGGTGACATGGTGGGGTAGGGGTGAGGGTGGGGGGAGGGTAGGGGTGTGGGTGGATAGGAAAAGAGTATTGTGTGACATAGTGGGGGGAGGGTGGGAGGTGGGGGAAGGTAGGGTGTGGGTGGATAGGTAAAGAGTATTGTGTGACATAGTGGGTTGGGGGAGGGTAGGGTGAGGGTGGATAGGTAGAGTATTGTGTGACATAGTGGGGGTGAGGGAGGACATGGGTGGGGGGGGTGTGGGTGGACATAGTGGGTGGGTGGGGAGGGAGGGTGAGGTGGGAGGGTGGTGGGAGGGTAGGGTGTGGGTAGATGGGTAGAGTGTTGTGTGACATAGGGTGTGGGTGGATGGGAGAGGTGTGTGTGACATGGTGGGTGTGGGTGGAGGGTAGAGTGTGTGTGACATAGTGGGTGGGGAGACTAGATACATGGGTGGGTAGATGGGTATAGGGTGTGGGGGGAGGGTAGGACAGGGGGGAGGGTGGGGTGTGGGTGGATAGGTAGAGTGTTGTGTGACATAGTGGGTGGGGAAGGGTAGGGGAGGGTGGGGAGGGTGGGGTGTGGTGGATGGGTAGAGTATTGTGTGACATAGTGGGTGGGGGTGGGGTGGAGGAGGGTGGGGGAGGGGGAGGGTGGGTGTGGGTGGATAGGTAGAGTGTTGTGTGACATAGTGGGTGGGGGAGGGTGGGGTGGGGATGGGTAGAGAGTGTTGTGGGTGGGGGGAGAGTGGGTGGATGGGTAGAGGTATTGTGTGACATAGTGGGTGGACATAGTGGGTGGGGGAGGGTGGGGTGGGGACATGGTGGGGGGATGTGGGTGGATAGGTAGAGTATTGTTTGACATAGTGGGTGGGGAGGGGTGTTTGTGGATGGGTAGAGTATTGTGTGACATAGTGGGTGGGGGAGGGTAGGGTGAGGGGTGGGAGGGTGGGAGGGTAGGGTGTGTGGGTGGATGGGTAGAGAGTGTTGTGTGACATAGTGGGGGAGGGGTGGGGTGAGGGTAGGTGGGGAGGGTGGGGTGACATACATGGTGGGGAAGGGTGAGGGTGGGGAGGGTGTGTGGGTGGATAGGAAAAGACATAGTGGGGGAGGTAGGAGGGTGGGGGGAGGGTAGGGTGTGGGGTGGATAGGTAAAGAGTATTGTGTGACATAGTGGGTTGGGGGAGGGTAGGGTGAGGGTGGATAGGTAGAGAGTATTGTGTGACATAGTGGGGGGGTGAGGGTAGGGTGAGGGTGGATAGGTAGAGTGTATTGTGTGACATAGTGGGGGGGTGGGTGAGGGTTGGAGGGTGGGGGGAGGGTAGGGTGAGGGTGGATAGGTAGAGAGTATTGTGTGACATAGTGGGGGGGAGGATAAGGTAACATATGGGAGAGGTGTGTGTGTGTGTGTGCGTGTGTGTGTGTGTGTGTGTGTGTGAGTGTGTGTGTCTGTGTGTGTCTGTGTGTGTGTCTGTCTGTCTGTCTGTGCGTGCACAGTATGTATGTTATAGTGTGTATGTGTGTATTAATCATGCAAAGGGCCTTTTCCTTCAATTGATTTTAAAACATCAATTAATCTCAAGTACCTTAAGGCAACTCACACTCTAATAACATAACCAATATCTATCACAGTATTTCAGTAAATCATTATTATATAAATATTTAGTAAGTTTCTATTTTTCATTTTATATTTTTAATTTTATTTCTGTATTCAATATATTTTATTTTTAGATATTATTTTTCATTATCACAAGTGGACAAATATCACACAAATTTATATTGTAATTCTTAATTTCATAAATTTTAACTAATACATTCGGTTATTTTTCACTATGATAAAATATTGTCAATAACATCTAAACGGAGGCCATTTTAGGTTCATATATCAATAAAATATATTAAACAAACATAGAATTCTTATAAAATTTAATAAAACAAAATTAAAATGGTATTCAAATTATTTATTAACAATATATATGACAACGGGAAGAATTTTAAAGCGAAAGCATCTCTGTCGGCCATCTTGGATTTCTTACCCACTATACTAATCATTAACTCCAGGTTATATAAACGTGAAGGTGTTTATATAACTTCCCCTACCCTAATATAAATGTGTTTTTTGGGGGAATTATTGACCTGGATACTGTTTGGTGTTTGACTGTATACATGTTTGTTTGGATCCAATACTCACTACTACAACTTGTATTTGACTGTATAAGTATGATTGTATGAATGTAGTGCTCTTATTAGTATCTGAATTACGTGTTTGTCTGTCTAAATACATCCACTTGAGTACGATAGCTCTCTGTGACAATATAAACATTTGTCACAATAGAGTAATCGTGTCCGGTTGAATGTTAGTATCCAGAATGCTTTTTGTATCCGTTGTTTTAAAAGAGTAATTTATCTTCTACAGGATTCAGGTCAAGCCGCTGTTGTTGTAAAGTGTTTGAGTTGTAAAAAAGTGTAAATGTGTGTGTGTGGTTTTGTTTAGGTGTAAACCAGTATTTTGGGGGTTTACAGCTGTGGTTTGTAATGGTTTATAGCTGTGGTTTGAAATAATTTACAGCTGTGGATTGAAATGGTTTACAGTTGTGGTTTGAAATGGTTTACAGCTGTGGTTTGTAATGGTTGGTTAAGGCAATCTTCACCACAGTAAACTCCCCACAGTAAACTCTACCACACCACACTCCCCTCCCTCCCCACACCCCTCTCCACAACTCAGTTAAACTTCAACAAACAAAGGCTGTACATTGCGGCAGAAGAACCAAGGAAATAAACTTTGGTAATGTATTGTCATCATTAAAGAAATCTGAACTTTTTTATGTTAATGCAGGAGGAAGCACAAGGGACTGTAGGTGTTTGTGCTTGTGGTGATGTGAGTACTGTTTGTGGTAATTTGAATACTGTTTGGGGCGACTTGAGTACTTTTTGTGGTCTTGAGTACTGTTTGTGACGATTTTGAGTACTAATTGTTCGTAGTAAGACAGAGTTGTAAATTACTACCAGACATACGGACACAAGGTATAGCCAGGTGAGAGAGAGAGAGAGAGAGAGAGAGAGAGAGAGAGAGAGGCGTGAATATTTATTTTTGCCCATACAATTTCTCTCTCTCTCTCTCTCTCTCTACTCCCTTTATGTCAGCTTAAATAGATTCCTGTGTTGTGGGTCGACAATAATTCTAAGCTGGCTGGATATTCTTTCCCTCCTCCAGGACAAATAACAAAGTAGGAAAGCTTTATTGAGTTAAGATACAGTATGTTTGTGTAAGCTTAAACAAGATAGAGCGAAATATATGTACTGAGGACAAATCTTTTACGTAAACCTGATATAAACAAGAAGAAATTATATACAAGTGGAAGATTTTCTTACATATGAATGATATTAGAGTAATGAGGTATTTTTTTTCTATTGTTAAAACTGAATGAAATTGGTGAGACTTAAGAAATTATTTGGGAATGTGAATCTAGACACGTATGATATGATGAAATTTAAAATCCAGTGAGAAATTCTTAGCTCGTGAAGAAATTTGGAAAATCTATCGAAGGAAATATTGTTAATGAAGCAAGTAAAAAAAATAAATAAAAAAATCCATTGGGAAAGTCCTCACATAATGAAGACAAAATATAACTCAAAACGAAGAACGAAAATCCCTTCACAATTCGAACCAAATCCAGCACCTAAATCCCACAAAACCCCATAAAACCCCCATAAATCCCTTCAAATCCCCTCCTCCAAATCCCCCCCAAATCCCACAACACATCAACATCTCCAGTTAACCCCAAATCACCAACTACACTGTCCATCACAATCTTCCTCGTAATCATCTTAAACCGTAAAAAAAACAAATGATAGAAGATCTTACTTAATACTTTAAACTAAAACATTACCAAATTTACTCGTGGTAACTGGGTAATGTAGGAAATTACTTAGGGATTAGCCGAGGGATGGTTGAGAGAAGGAGGTGGTAGTGGTAGTCAGTGGCGGCTCGTGCATAGGGCTGCAGAGCTGCAGTCCCCCCAGACACTCACTGCCAGGCGTATGATTCCTTTAGAGAGACAGCTGAATAATACACTACCAACAAATATATCATTTTATATGTTATTTAAATATTTTCAATACGTTGCTAAGTGAATTTTCATTAAAATCAGACCAAAATTTAAGTTACTTTCATAGTTGCTGTCAATGCTGTACGATTCATGTCTGTTATTAATTGGCGCCGCCGCCGCACCACTTCTGGAGACAATGAGCTGCACTTGAAGCAGCTCAGTCTCGTACAACGTGTTTACATTGCGTGTGGACGGTGTGGTTAAATCATGCTTTCTTTAATTACCCTTTGACGATGGAAAATCGAGTGAAGTATTTGCAAAACATCAACTTTTCCCAGCTGACATTAAATGAAAAGACTGAAATCAAAGCAAGAGGAAGACCCACACCAGTTTTATCCATTCAACAGAACAGTACAAGCAGGAACAAAGAATATACACGCCAGTTTAACATCAGTGTTTATCAGAAATGTGAATGGCTCTGTGGTTGTGACGAGGCAAATACTTTATTCTGCTTTCCATGCTTATTGTTTGGTGGGGACTCGGCATGGACGAAAAGTGGTGTGACTGACTTGAGGCATTTGCCACAGAAAATAGTGAAACATGAGCAGTCAGCCAAACATATGAATAACATGATTAATTTATCGTTGCTGGGTAAAGTGAACATTGCACCTCGGCCATCCCTTCTACCACCAACACTACTACCATGCCCTGGGAATTCGTGGACATCAACTACAACTCATACCTGAGGTAGGTCAAATTTGTGTATCCTACTGTTGTGTGAGGCTTGCAGTCCCTCCATTTTATTTTTCACGAGCCGCCACTGGTGGTAGTATTTGGTTGAGGTGGTGGTAGTCTTTGGGAGAGGGAAGGTGGTGGTGGTGGTAGTAGTGGTAGTAATCCCGTGGTCTTATTCCTCAAGTCTTTAACTGGATACATAATTAGGTACTAAGACTGTCCTTGGACGTCACATACACACACACGCACACAAACACACACAAACACACGTACAGAGAGAGAGAGAGAGAGAGAGAGAGAGAGAGAGAGAGAGATGCATCACCCAACACCAACCATCCCGGGACCCAGGCTACAAAACTCTACGGTCCCAGGCTGCCACGTTTCACTTACTCTGCCTGCCCGCCCTCCACTCACATATACCCAACACCTATTGGTAAAGTAATGACCAAGGAACACTCTACAATATAGTTTTATTCTCCACATATAAAGCTAATTATTACTCTAACTAATTATAGGAATTAATGATCGTATTTAAAATATTTTAGGCTTTTTAACATGGTCTCCGATGTCGGTGTAATTCTTCAACATGGGAACTTATGTTTACACTAAGAGAAGCGTATGTTTGTATGTCCTTAATTGTGTTTATGTTTCAATTTTAATTAACAATATAATTTTAAAATGATGATTGCTTGATAATTAATAAGAATATATGAGTTAATTATTGTTGATTAGGAAAGAGTTAAATGAGGAGTTAAATTAAATAGTAAAAATAAAAGAATTATGTACTGTATATAATAATTTGTAAGTTTATAGAAATAAGTTAGACATAATAAGAGCTTAATTATACCTTAAAATGAAGTCTTCCGTCGTTCAAGTACTAAAACAGTACTTGATTGATATAAATATTTAAGAAAAAGACTTAGCTACCCGGAGTTAATTATCGCTTGTTAATGTCATCACAGAGTAGTTACGTCTGATTCATGTCTTGCTTATGAGAGACATTATTCATTTAAAGAGAGCTAGATACTGACTAGAATCTTATCTTTCTTTTATAACCACTTGAGAGATAGTTTCATTCTCTTTGTCAATATTATCTCCAAGAATTGTACGTTTATTTTACCATTAACTAGGAATAATGACAACGATTCCTTTTATGTGTTTTTTTTCTATTCGTTATTAACCCCATTAACCATTCATAAAGGTAACACAGGTAGATATATATTCTCACCTGTCTAATTAAGGTGTAGCTTGTGTTCATTGACCTCTTAGAATCCACCTTTGTGTCGTTATTAAGAGAATCAGTTATATACTTTCTCACATCTTCAGGTAGAGATGCAAATTAGGGCATTAACCAGTTAGGACATTATTTATTTACCATAATCAACAGATAAGAGTCGATCTCATTAACTCTCATTAACTTACCTGTGTGGATGTTGGTCTTAATTAACCTTGACCTAATTATAATGAGGTGAATAATGGATTCTTGAGGTCAGGTCATCTTGGTACTGAGTACATGAGAGGGATAATGTATGTATGTATGTATGTATGTATGTATGTATGTATAAGGACACACACAATAAAAACAATAGACTCGAATTTCCTACTTTTATTATTGATCATTTTTAACAACATTTATTGCTTCTCTGGTCACCTGTTATCACTAAGATCAAAGCTTGTATGATACACGTTAATAACCCGCTGTATACAAGACCAAAACAGGCGGGGGGGGGGGAGGGAGATATATTCCACAAAACGTAAACAGATTAAAAATTTGTTCTAAAATAAACCTTACAGTGTGATAGGATACGGTATTGGTGCGTTATTTAGTGTTAATTATGAAGAAATAAATATTTAACTTTATTTACATCGTTTATTAAGAGATTATAACTGAAGGAAAAATAATTATTCGAAGGTTTCTAAGAAAATGGGGATTATTTTTTTAAAGAATAAATTTACATTGAGGAAATTTTTATATTCTAAAGTATATATTTATATATATATAGGATTAGATGTATGTTTTGATTTTCAGTTTTTGTTTTTTTTTGTTTTTCTTTTGGATTTTCATTTTGTTTTTCTTCTTTTTTTTTCATCATTATCATCATCATCATCATCACCATCATCACCATCACCATCATCATCTCTATCACCATTTATTCACATCTGTTTACAAACTAGATGACTCAGCAGTGAAAAACAGTGATGTTGTCAGTTCAATATTGAGGTGACATGACTTTCTGAGAGAGAGAGAGAGAGAGAGAGAGAGAGAGAGAGACGCAGTAATCAGCCCTGGACAGATAAATACTCATTCGAAACTTCTATAAATTGAATTCTTAAGGCGAGATAAAGCAAAATTTTTCAGAAACAAATCCCAGAAAGCTATTAGATTATGATTTCACGAAGGTTCAAACTGTCTAAAGTGTGTACGAATTTGACGACGACTCAGTACTCAGTCATGCTGCGTCTGAGGAGGGAGAAGGTGTAAATAAAGAAGCTTTGGAGGTTATAGTACGAGAACAACAAAATTATAATAGAAAAAAAAAGTACTTGAAAGTTTGTTGAAGTTTCTTAGTGGAATTGTTAAATGTTTGATTGTAAAGATTTGTTCAAGAATAGGAAGATAGTTAAAAAAGGTGCGCTGGGTGTGTCGACCAAGAAGGATATGTATTAAGGTGTGTTGGGTGTGTCGATCAAGAAGGATATGTATTAAGGTGTGTTGGGTGTGTCGACCAAGAAGGATATATATTAAGGTGTGTTGGGTGTGTCGACCAAGAAGGATATGCATTAAGGTGTGTTGGGTGTGTCGACCAAGAAGGATATGTAATAAGGTGTGTTGGGTGTGTCGACCAAGAAGGATATGTATTAAGGTGTGTTGGGTGTGTCGACCAAGAAGGATATGTATTAAGGTGTGTTGGGTGTATCGACCAAGAAGGATATGTATTAAGGTGTGTTGGGTGTGTCGACCAAGAAGGATATGTATTAAGGTGTGTTGGGTGTATCGACCAAGAAGGATATGTATTAAGGTGTGTTGGGTGTGTCGACCAAGAAGGATATGTATTAAGGTGTGTTGGGTGTGTCGACCAAGAAGGATATGTATTAAGGTGTGTTGGGTGTGTCGATTAAGGATATGTTACACCCAGGTAGGATATGTTAGTTTCTGCCCATATTTACATGTCGAGTGCTCGGCCATAAAGGACAGACTGGCCTTGGAAGTCGACGTGAAGGAAGGCCATGGGCTATCGACCATCAAAGGAGGCGTTAGTTTCACCTACCATGAGAAGAAACGCTGGCTGTCGACCATGATAAACAGGCCCCCACCATGATAAACACCACAGGGGCCTCGACCATGATGAACAGGCCCCCAACCATGATAAACAGGGCCCCGACCATGATAAAAAGGGCCCCGACCATGATGAACAGGCCCCCAACCATGATTAACAGGCCCCCAACATGATTAACAGGCCCCCACCATGATAAACAGGGCCCCGACCATGACGAACAGGGCCCCCGACCATGATAAACACCACAAGGGCCTCGACCATGCTAAACAGGGCCCCCGACCATGAGAGATGCTCCTCTGACCACTTTAATGTCAGCATAAGGACACTCGGTCCCATCTCAAGTTAGCGAGTCATATTTCCGTCAGAAGATCACAGTTCAACACGTGATCTAAAATATGTATACAAACTTTATGGAAGATTAGTCACTCTGGTTATGGCGGCGACTAAGTATGGGTGATCCAGTGTTTTGGTTTTAATTTTATTGTCTTTTTTGTTTCTTCTTTATTGTTGTTCTTGTCTCTGTTGTGGTTAGTAATATTTTTTTCTTATAGGTAATTCCTTTGGTATCTCAGTTAAAAGGTTTATATAACACAGGTGAGTCAGACACGAAAGTCAAATAGACACACAAGCAAAAAAAAAATAGAGTTTTACTAGAGAGAGAAAAAAAAAGACGCTGATTAACTTTCTTTTAAAAACTCCATTATTATCCTTCAAGTTATCCGTTTAGCGAAGGTTAGAGTGTCAGGTGCCAAGTGTTGAGGCACCTATAGTCACAGGTCAAGAGTGGTGGAAGAGGGGGAGGTGGGGTGGCACCAGCAGGGGGGGGGGGAGTTGTGTGTTTATGTGTGTCATCCACTGGACTTGTCACTATTGGCTGGCTGGCTGGCTGGCTCGTCCTCCAACCTCCTCTGGGACTTGAGCTTGTAGATTGGAGAGGTTGCCAGCACGACAGCGTCTACCTTCGTTAGCTTGGTGACCCCTGTCGTTATCGGCCACCATTCTCGTTAGAAAGGCATTTGTACCTGTTAAACAGACACCTATCGTCGTTTAGGCAGGGAGTACTGTTGTTCGATAGACTGTATAATCGGTAGACAGACACCTGTTATCATTAGACAGGTGGGTATGTTATAGGGCGTCTGGGTCCTTGAGATAACAGCTAATATAATTTATACGTCGCTTGCCACACTGTTATCATCTGAAGATAAGTAAAAAAAAAAGGTGAGAAATTGAGAACTTTCGTCGCACAATTCTTTAAAAAAATGTTCTGCCTAAACGACACAGCAGCATCTCTTGACATGAAGCAGAACTGAGGTGAAGGATTCTTACGCTGACTGCGCCCTTCACCACATCATTCCCTCCTTCACGAGTCACTCGGGACATCGTGTGTAGGACCCCAGCAGGTGGTAGCTCCTTGCAGATGTCCTCATGCCAGAGACTGAAGGGACAACAAGACACACGAATGCTATTTTTTTTAATTATAAAATTTCAATGAAAATGATATGTTTATAAATTAATACTCAATTTATTAAGAACAAAAAATATCATTGGGTAAAAGTAATTATACAAGTTTGTGAAAGTATCTGATCATGTTTGTTTTTCACTTAAAGGATAGATATTTTTTTTTCTTAAGATTATATTTATATTTTTGTTTTCGTTTAATTCTTACATTTGGTTATTTTTGGGGATTTTATTTTTTATTGGAATATTTTAATGAATTTTTATGTCTGTTTGTCTGTCTGTCTCTCCATCCATACTAAACACATATTGTCTACATTCACTGGTCGACCATCCATCCATCCATTCACCGAACCAACCAACCAACCAACCACCATACCATCCACCATCCATCCATTCATCCATCCATCCATCCATCCACCGAACCAACCACCACACCAACCACCATACCAACCCTCCATCCATCCATCCATCCATCCATCCATCCATCCATCCATCCATCCACCCATCCATCCACCGAACCAACCACCACACCAACCCTCCATCCATCCATCCATCCACCCATTCATCCATCCATCCATCCATCCATCCATCCATTCATCCATCCATCCATCCATCCATCCATCCATACACTAATCTACTGGCCGGGAGGAGAATAAGAGTTGCCAGTTAACCATATATTGTGTAGTGGCGACCATCCATCCATCCATCCATCCATCCATCCATCCATCCATCCTTCCATCCATCCATCCATTCATCCATCCATCCATCCATCCATCCATGCATGCATCCATCCATCCATCCATCCATCCATCCTTCCATCCATCCTTCCATCCATCCTTCCATCCATCCATTCATCCATAGATGGATGGATGGATGGATGCATGTATGAATCCATCCATCCATCCATCCATCCATCCTTCCATCCATCCATCCATCCATCCTTCCATCCATCCTTCCATCCATCCATTCATCCATAGATGGATGGATGGATGGATGCATGTATGAATCCATCCATCCATCCATCCATCCATCCTTCCTTCCATCCATCCTTCCATCCATCCTTCCATCCATCCATTCATCCATCCATTCATCCATCCATGCCTCCATCCATGCCTCCATCCATGCCTCCATCCATCCATCCATCCATCCATGCATCCATCCATCCATGCATCCATCCATGCCTCCATCCATGCATCCATCCATGCCTCCATCCATGCATCCATCCATCCATCCATCCATCCATTCATTCATTCATTCATCCATCCATCCATCCATCCATCCATCCATCCATTCTTCCATCCATCCATCCATCCATCCATCCATCCATCCACTAATCTACTGGCCGGGAGGAGAATAAGAGTTGCCAGTTAGCCATTTATTGTGTAGTGGCGACCATGGAGGGTTAAGCCTATTAACCGTTGCTTCACGTATTACATATTAACGCTTGTGCCAACTACCCTAATGGACCGGGATGTGGTGGGGGTGGGGTGGGGAGAGGGTGGGGGGGGGGTTAAGGGGTGGGGGGTGAGGGTGGGGGTGGGGGGGGGAGAGGGTGGAGGGTGGGGGTGGGGGTAAGGGGTGGGGGGAGAGGGTGGGGGGTGGGGGTGGGGGTAAGGGTGGGGGAGGTGGGGGGGGGTGGTTGGGTAGAGGGTGGGGGTTGGGGGTGAAGGTGTGGGGTATGGGTGGGGGTGAGGGTGGGGGTAAGGGTGGGGGAGAGGGTGGGGGGTAAGGGTGGGGGTGTGGGGGTAAGGGTGGGGGTGAGGGTGGAGGGGTAAGGGTGAGGGTGAGGGTGGAGGGGTAAGGGTGGGGGAAATAGGGAGGGAGGAGAGTAACTGGATTTATAGAATGAGAGACAGACAGACAGATAGTTAGATAACGCGATAAAAAAAACATACATAAAAAAATTAATATTTTCCCTCTGCTCAACGAACCAAAAGTCACACACACACACACACATACATATATCACACACACACACACACACACACACACACACACACATATATCACACACACATACACACACACACACATATATATCACACACACACACACACACACACACACACATATATAACACCTACCAAATTATATTAACTCCAGGTGGGTCAATTATGGTCCCACCAGTTAGTAAGCATATAATCAGATACAATTTCCTTATTTGCTTAACCTCAGAGAGTATAATTATACCTCAGGGGTAAAAGAGTATAATAGTATCATGCTCATTAGTTATTTTTCTTGTGGTTAAGTATCATTATAAGGCTTTCATGCTATTGGGATATATTTCTTAGTACTGGGGATATATTTCGAATTACTGGGGATATATTTCGTATTTACTGGGATATTTCGCAGTACTGGGGATATATTTCGTACTCCTGGGGATATATTTCGTAGTACTGGGGATATATTTCGTATTACTGGGGATATATTTCGTATTACTAGGATATTTCGTAGTACTGGGGATATATTTCGTATTACTAGGATATTTCGTAGTACTGGGGATATATTTCGTAGTACTGGGGATATATTTCGTAGTACTGGGGATATATTTCGTATTACTGGGATATTTCGTAGTACTGGGGATATATTTCGTAGTACTGGGGATATATTTCGTAGTACTGGGGATATATTTCGTAGTACTGGGGATATATTTCGTAGTACTGGGGATATATTTCGTATTACTGGGATATTTCGTAGTACTTGGGATATATTTCGTAGTACTGGGGATATAGTTCGTAGTATTGGGGATATATTTCGTATTACTGGGCATATATTTCGTATTACTGGGTATATATTTCGTAGTACTGGGGATACATTTCGTATTACTGGGGATATATTTCGTACACTAAGAATATATTTCGCATACTAAGAATACCCTGTTCATAACACACAAAAGGAATAAAATAAAAAATAACTTAGAAATTATAAGGGAAACAATTAATACTTTACAACAGCAAGAATGTTGAGTGTGAGTCAACAACCATCTGAGACCATCTGGTGCAAACAACCAACATTAAACAAGTCAGAACCATCTTAGGGTTAATGGCTCATTAAAAATATGTAATTAAGGTGATTAATTAAGGTGATTAATTAAGGTGATTAAGGCATCATTTAGTAATATAATTAACATGGGAAGTGGAGATGTAAATTGTAAAGGTCATATAACAGTGGTTTGTGTTATGTATGTATGTACAGTATGTATGTATGTATGTATGTATGTATGTATGTTATTGTTATGATAGGCATAATTGAGTAGGGTAGTGTATATTTGTGTGACAGTGTAGTGTGGCAGTGTAGTGTGACAGCGTAGGGTGGCAGTGTAGTGTGACAGTGTAGTGTGGCAGTGTAGTGTGACAGTGTAGTGTGACAGTGTAGAATGACAGCGTAGTGTGGCAGCGTAGTGTGGCAGCGTAGTGTGACAGTGTACTGTGACAGTGTAGTGTGGCAGTGTAGTGTGGCAGTGTAGTGTGACAGTGTAGTGTGACAATGTAGTGTCACTGTAGTGTGGCAGTGTAGTGTGATAGTATAGTGTGGCAGTGTAGTGTAGCAGTGTAGTGTGACAGTGTAGTGTGTCAGTGTAGTGTCACTGTAATGTGGCAGTGTAGTGTGACAGTGTAGTGTGACAGCGTAGTGTGACAGTGTAGTGTGGTAGTGTGACAGTGTAGTGTGACAGTGTAGTGTGACAGTGTAGTGTGGCAGTGTAGTGGGACAGTGTAGTGACAGTGTAGTGTGACACTGTAGTGTGGCAGTGTAGTGTGACAGCGTTGTGTGACAGTGTAGTGTGACAGTGTAGTG
>NW_024754521.1:0-5911 GCF_018991925.1 Homarus americanus | reverse complement strand
ATGCTTATATTCAATTAACTCTGTCTTGGTATGATTTCAGCAATGCAAATTATATTATCCTAACTTTTAGTCTGAGATATTATATAAAATAAACAAAGAAATCACCAATCTTTTTATCTTGGAACACGAAGGTGGTGGGAAGGGGGGGCGGAGGCGAGGTGACAGAATGTTCATGCTTTGGTTTGTTTATTTATTTATTTGAGATAAGTTTTGACAGTTGGCGCTTGAAGGCCTGCCTGCGTGTTTATTTATCATCATTACTTAAGAGTGACTAAGCTCTTCTCATAATTTTCCACCTCCAAACAACCAGGGTGAATATAACTGGTGAATATAACTTATATTGAGGGATTCTGTAAGATAGTAATTTATTTGAATGTTTTTTTTTTTTCAATTTAAATTTTAATTGTTACCCTTGATAGAGTAAAGGGATCCTAGTGCTGTCACTTGGTACCCCTGTGTACCATAACACCAGAAGCTAACTGGCCAGTGTCAATACAAGTATATACAGTATAGTACAGCCATCCCTTGGTTATCATGCGCCTAATTGGGACCCCGGCCGAGCAATCTAAAGTACAGAACCTTATGGATTTATTCTAATTGGTTCAGGGCACCTAACACCCAACCCCAAATTTCCCATTTTACGCACCATTTGGACCCACTAAATATATATATATATAGTTAAGAAACCGGTACACTTAATACTGTAGTCCACAAAACATGTAGCGCGCTTTTTTATTTGTTCCCCATTACACGAGTCCGTTTTCTTCTCATATCAGGACGCCTGGAGTCCTCCGCTTTTCTTAATCTTAGAAAAGTGCACCAGAAACTTTACTATTTTAGAAATTCCACAGAATTTGAACAGAATCCCCAATTGCACCGGGGTTGCAAATTGCTGAGGCACCAGATATGTCTGATTACAGCAATGTGTTATTGTCAATTTGTAGGTGAAAAGATATTATCCTCATTAGATATAGGTTAGCATTTTGCCTGTAGCAAAATGCCAAAGCCTAAGTAAGGAAGCATATTCCTTAACACATAATATCTGACCAGTAATGGGAGGACTACTATGTTCCATCAGGGGGTCGTGGAGGCGGTCCAGTTATATGCCTCTATATTTTTTTTGGGGGCACGGATATATATGGATGACATTGTTCTTATTGATTAACCGGCGATGACTGTACATGCATGTGACTATACATTGCCTTTTTTTCCAGTGAACATTTCATAGGGAGTTTTCCTAACTCGGTTGTAGTATCTGTTACTAATGTATCCTGAAGCTGCAGCATAAGTCCATAGAGTCTAGGCACTTTTGCTTCAAATAATAAGCATCTGGCCATATCAAAAATAGATTTACTCAAGTTTCGCCTCCGCTGTACCATTTTTGATGTGGTGAATATTGAGCAGAAAATTCATGCTTTATGTGATTTTCAATCATTAGAGTTTTAAATTCAGTGTAAGTGAATTCACCACCATTGTCAGACTAATGCTTGGACAGATCCATAGTGGAGCAGAATCCGCCAAGAATTTTTCTAGAAGGCCAAAGTATCACTCTTAGATCTGGAAAAATAAATCATTATCATACCAGAGAAGCCATCTACAAAGGAAATGGCATACAGTACTTAAAAACCTTTGCAGAGGGCTCACAGGACCTGCTAAATCACAGTGTACAAGTTCTAAAATTGGTTGTAGCTCGCTGATCAGGTTCTTCACTTCTATGCTGAGACATATTACCTGAAATGCACATTACAGTCAAAATTATTCTTATCTGTAATGTTCATACCATCAACAACATTTTCTAATTTAAGTATATTCACATTACAATGACCCAAAATTTTGTGCCATTCCTCAATTGTATGACTGCTGCTTTTCTGTGAGTTCACATTATTCAGATAATACAGTTTACCAAAAGTTTACGATATCAAACACTGTACCATCTGAGGCCTTCAATTCTGCAGAATTTGGGGGTAAAGTTTACTGGATGCACCTTTTCAGGGCCGCTTAAAACAGGAAAAATATATTCTGCTTTATAGGAAGGAACACACAGAGCATTTTGAGAACTTTATGACTATTACCATTAACATCAATAATTTCAACTCTCACATCACTCTACCTGATAACACTATTTGCCTACCATCTGCCAAATTTATACAATGGTTAAATAAACAAAATTCTGATCATTCTTACAAATGATTTATCATTTATGATATGTGATGTTGCTCCACAGTCTACTAACAGGCATTGGTGCATTTACATCACTACTTACATTATTATAAACAGAACTAACACTAGCTCTCTAAATGCAAGTGAATGGTTATCTTCTTCACTGTTAATTACAGACTTTACTGAATTATTTCTCATGGCAATAATTTGTATCATGAGTAGGGACGGTAGCTGCTCAATCACCTTAGATTTTATTTCATTGGGATTATATTTGTCTTTACTTCTTGCGCTTCAAATTTTCAGGGTCCTAATTTTCCACAGGAAAAGCATTTAATATTCATATTTTTAATTTTGTATTCATCACATAATCTGCATCCTCACCTTGTTGTTGTTGATAATTCTTTTCAGTTTCTTCTAAAACTTCTTAATGCTACTTTTAAATTCAGAGAAACTTACAGCTGTTTCTTTCTTCAGCCACAACAGTAGAAATGTCTGGAGTATTCTAAAGGTAATCCTTTTGTCAACATTGGCCATACAAGTAAACTGTCACTGCTGGTTTCATGCTCATCTGTATAATGTTTAGTATATATATATATATATATATATATATATATATATATATATATATATATATATATATATATATATATATATATATATATATATATATATACAGTGGTCCCTCGGTTAACGAACACAATTCGTTCCACAGAGTCGTTCGTTAACCGAAAATTTCGTTAACCGAATCCATTATTTCAATGAGATATTGGGTAATTGGTTCCAACCCACAGAAAAGTAGTCACCCAAAAAAGTCCTGTCGCCTCTCATCCTGAACCACGAACCCCGAGATTCAGACTCGTGAACCCGAAGCAGTAGACACTGATACATTATTCCGTCCATAAATGCTTCGGATTCAAGAGTCTGAATCTGGGGTTCATGGTTCAGGATGAGAGGCGACAGGACTTTTTTGGGTGACTGTACATACAAAGTATAAACAAAATGCAGTAAAGTACACTTACTTTGAGGTGTGTATATAGAAGGTTCCTGGTTGATGATGATGATGATGGGAATTAGAAGTGGGGGTGGAGGAGAAGGGAGAAGAGAAGTGGGGGTGGAGGAGAAATTGCCTTTCTTTGTACCCATGCTTGATGCAGTAATTTTGCCAATAAAATTTTAAGTTCACTAGCTGTAATTACAGATTATTTTATTTAAATCAACACTGCACTGCGCTATATATGTGTATTATCAATATGTTAACCAAATTTCAGAATGACCAATAATTTTAATGTAAAAACATAAAAATACTCTGTATTCAAGAGGGCAACAAACATGATGTTTCCTCCACTGTAAACAAAGTTAAACTGATGCTTTGGCGGATGAGTCAAGCGGCTGATGGGCGCACAACAAACTAGTTCCCTGTAATGCATATATTATCAATATGTTAACTAAATTTTAAAATGAATCATAATTTTAATATAAAAAATGCACAAATATTAAAGAGCAACTTTCTTGATATTTACTCCACTGGAAACGAATGTATTGGCGGACTAGCCAATCAGCTGATGGTCACAACAAACGTGTTTGTCGTAAGGATTTCGTTCATCGAAGTTTTGTTCGTGAACCGAATTGAAGATCCTTATGGGAGGTAATTCGTTAACCGAACCGTTCGTTAACCGAGGGACCACTGTATATATAAGATACTAGCAGAATCCTCCCCTCCGGTGGCTCATCCGTTAAACCGGTAGGACATACCCTGAGGCTCCACATTGTCTCCGCGGTTCAGTCCCCAAAACTTCTTCTTCCAACAATAGTTCATAAACGGTGCATGTAAGTTCCACCATGTTTTCACTACAACGGTACAGCAAAGTAAATTTTTTTAGTATTAAACTACATATAACACCATCCATCATTACTACATATAACACCATCCATCATCACTACAGATCCAGTAAGTATTTCCAGGAATTCTCGAAGCGGAGACATAATTCTTTGTTTTACACACACACACACACACACACCACACATATATATATACTTATATATATATATATATATATACATATATATATATATATATATATATATGCTTATATATATATATATATATATATATATATATATATATATATATATATATATATATATATATATATATATATATATATATATATATATATATATATATATATATATATATGTAAGTTTTAGTTGTATCGTGGTAGTAGGAATTGGATTATATTATATAGATAATAATATGTCGTATTTCTTATTTCTTACGTGGGAGTCCGATACCTTCACCTGATTCTTTATGGGAGATTATGGTATCGTGAAGTTCACTCACCTCGACATTCCATGATTTATACTTGATGAAATGATGATTTAGTTCATTTAATTTTCAACATCCATCCTAGGATTATTGGTTATACTATGTCATAACCAATCAGTCATTCACACAACTAGTAATAATAAAGATAGGATACTAGATACGGGCAGATGTTGCACTTACATTTATTTCAAAGTACCCATACAATGATTTTACAATTTGCATGGATATACTAGATTTACCGCACGTTCATGTAATAAAATTATCTTCTAAAACAAGAATTTTCAGCAGGGAATTTATGTGATTTTACTCTCTACTATGGGTGGCGACTTAAACTGCCTTAATTCTTCAAATTGATACATTTACTGCCAGCCTGGATTGCTTTGTTGCAGCAGGAGCTGCATCTGAAACTTTCTTCCCGCGGCCGCACTTAACAGCAAAAGGTACTCTTGGGTTGCGCTGATACTTGTCACTGACGATCACTGTGGACGGTTTGTTACGGCAACGAGTAGAACTGGTAAAGCGTGACTAGAATTAACCATTAGGTGCAATAGACCAGCCTGGATTGCTTTTGCGTCGCAACCAGGACTTGCGTGATAACCACGGGGATAACAAACCTAAGGATTACTTACACTTAGTCGCCATTGTCCGCGGTCACGATTGAAGCCGGTGTCGTGCGGGAAGAACTCTGTAAGCGTGAATTAATTAACCATTTACTGTAGGTTTTGATAGGCCGGCCTGGATTGCTCTTGTATAGCCGGCATCCACCGTCGATATTTTCCGCGGGAATAACAACTACTCGTTTAACGCTGATCTCGCGTCAGCCGACGGCGGCTCTCACGGGGCCAGTGGCGGTGCGGGGCTCTGTAGTGTGGTATCCCTGCACCCCCTTCAGGAGGGAGGATGGAACGTCTTAACTAACCCGACAAGTTACTACTTTAGAAATGAGGTTTTGGTTGTGTGAAGCGATGAACCAGTACAACACTGTTTCACTGCCCGAAAGGCTGGCTAACATACACTAATGGAAAAATACATGTCCCAGTTATGCCTCTACCGGGCGTCTTATCTCTGAGTAAAACAAACTTTGGAGTTAGTTTGCGTGGGTAAGCCTAAGCATAGCCATGACAATATATATATATATATATATATATATATATATATATATATATATATATATATATATATATATATATATATATATATATATATATATATATATATATATATATATATATATATATACTACTTGAAACGCTCTTTTCTAGACCATGGTAGGATGCCACCTTCGGAAGGCTCCATTGTCTCACTGTAATGCATTAGGGTAGACCACATTTTGGTTTTGCCCATTAGTAATTAAAGTATGTAGATTTTGCCAGTTCTATAACTGGAGTTCTATAACTGTCAGCAGAGAAGCAAGGAAACACTTGC
>NW_024754520.1:0-5921 GCF_018991925.1 Homarus americanus | reverse complement strand
GTGTCAGAGGTGTACGTGAGTATCGGAGGTTTACCCGGGAGTGTCAGAGGTGTACATGGGACTGTCAGAGGTGTACCTGGGAGTGTCGGAGGTGTACCTGGGAGTGTGAGAGGTGTACCTGGTAGTGTCAGTGGTGTAACTGGGAGTGTCAGGTGTACCTGGGAGTGTCTGAAGGTGTACCTGAGAGTGTCAGGGAACCTGGGAGTGTCAGGAGTGCACCTGGGAGTGTCTGAGGTGTACCTGGGAGTGTCAGAGGAACCTGGGGTGTCAGGAGGTTGCCTGGGAGTGTCTGAGAGGTGTACCTGGCATTGTTAGAGGTGTACCTAGGAGTGTCAGAGGTGTACAAGAGTGTCAGAGGTGTTACAAGTGTCAGAGGTGTACCTGGGAGTGTCAGAGGTGTACCTGGGAGTGTCAGAGGTGTACCTGGGAGGTGTCAAAGGTGTACCTGGGGTGTCTGAGGTGTACCTGGGAGTGTATAGAGGTGTACCAGGGAGTGTCAGAGGTGTACCTGGGAGTGTCAGAGGTGTACCTGGCAGTGTCAGAGGTGTACCTGGCATTGTTAGAGGTACCTGGGAGTGTCAGAGGTTGTACATGGAAGTGTCAGAGGTGTTCCTGAGTGTCAGAGGTGTGCACAGGAGTGTCAGAGATGTACCTGGGAGTGTCAGAGGTGTACGCAGGAGTGTCAAGGTGTACCTTGTCAGAAGGTGTACCGGAATGTAGGTGTACCCAGAGTGTGAGAGGTGTACCTGGGAGTGTATGAGGTGTACCAGGAAGTGTCAGAGGAGTACACCGGAGTGTCAGCAGTGTACCGGAGTGTCAGAGGTGTACCTGGCAGTGTCAGAGGTGTACCTGGCAGTGTCAGAGGTGTACATGGCAGTGTTAGAGGTGTCCTGGGAGTGTCAGAGGGTACCTGGTAGGGTTAGAGGTGTGTACCTGGGAGTGTCGGAGGTGTTTCTGAGAGTGTCAGAGGTGTACCAGGGAGTGTCAGAGGAGTACCTGGGAGTGTCAGCAGTGTACCTGGGAGTGTCAGAGGTGTACCTGGCAGTGTCAGAGGTGTACCTGGCAGTGTCAGAGGTGTACATGGCAGTGTTAGAGGTGTACCTGGGAGTGTCAGAGGTGTACCTGGTAGGGTCAGAGGTGTGTACCTGGGAGTGTCGGAGGTGTTTCTGAGAGTGTCAGAGGTGTACCTGGGAGTGTCGGAGGTGTGCCTGGGAGCGGAGGGTACATGGAGTGGCTTGGGAGGTGTTCTGGGAGTGCTTAGTGAGCACCTGGGAGTGTCAGCGGTGTACCTGGGAGTGTCTCAGGAGGTGTAACTGGGAGTGTCAGAGGTGTGCCTTGGAGTGTCAGAGGTGCACTTGGGAGTGTCAGAGGTGCACCTTGGAGTGACTGAGGTGTACCTGGGAGTGTCGGAGGTGTACCTGGCAGTGACTGAGGTGTACCTGGCAGTGTCTGAGGTGTACCAGGCAGTGTCAGCGGTGTACCTGGAAGTGTAAGCGGTGTACCTGGGAATTTTAGACGTTTATCAGGGAGTGACAGAGGAGTACCTAGGAGTGTCAGAGTTGTACCTGGGAGTGTGAGAAGTGTACCTGGGAGTGTCTGGGGTGTACCTCGGAGTGTCAGAGGTGTACGTGGGAGTGTCAGGGGTTTATCAGGGAGTGTCAGAGGTGTACCTGGGGTGTCAGAGGTGTACCTGGGAGTGTCGGAGGCGTACCTGGGAGGTAAGAAGCGGTACCTAGGAGTGTCGGAGGTACCTGGGAGTGTCGAAGGTGTACCTGGGAGTGTCAAAGTTTTACTTAGGAGGGTCAGAGGTGTACCTGGGAGTCTCAGAGATGTACCTGGGAGTGTCGGAGGTGTATCTGGGATTGTTGGACGTGTACCTGGGAGTGGCAGAGGTGTACCAGGGAATGTCAGTGTAGAACCTGGGAGTATCAGAGGTGTACCTGTGAGTGTCGGAGGTGTACCTGGGAGTGTCAGGGGTGTACCAGGGAGTGTCAGTGGAGTACCTGGCAGTGTCAGAGGTGTACCTGGGAGTGTCAGAGGTGTACCTGGGAGTGTCAGAGGTGTACCTGGGAGTGTCAGAGGTGTACCTGGGAGTGTCAGAGGTGTACCTGGGAGTGTCAGAGGTGTACCTGGGAGTGTCGGAGGTATAACTGGGAGTGTGAGAAGTGTACCTGGGAGTGTCGGAGGTGTTCCTGGGAGTGTCGGAGGTGTACCTGGCAGTTTCAGCGGTGTACCTGGGAGTGTCAAAGGTGTACCACGGAATGTCAGTGGAGTACCTGGGAGTGTCAGAGGTGTACCTGGGAGTGTCAGAGGTGTAAGCGGAGTGTCAGAGGTGTGCCTAAGAGTGTCAGAGGTGTACCTGTTAGTGTCAGAGTTGTACCTGGGAGTGTCAGGGGTGTCCTGGGAGTGTCAGAGGTGTACTTGGGAGTGTCAGAGGTGTACCTGGGGTGTCTGAGGTGTGGGAGTGTAGAAGTACCAGGGAGTGACAGCAGAGTACCTGGGAGTGTCAGAGGTGTGCCTGGCAGTGTCAGAGGTGTACCTGGCAGTGTTAAGTGTACCTGGGAGTGTCAGAGAGTACTGGGAGTGTCAGCAGTGTACCTGGGAGTGTCAGAGGTGTCACCTGGCAGTGTCAGAGGTGTACCTGGCAGTGTTAGAGGTGTACCTGGGAGTGTCAGGGTGTCATGGAAGTGTCAGAGGTGTTCCTGAGTGTCAAGGTGTACCTGGGAGTGTCAGAGGTGTACCTGGGAGTGTAGGTGTACCAGGGAGTGTCAGAGGTGTACCTGGGAGTGTCAGAGGGTGTACCTGGCAGTGTCAGGAGTGTACCTGGCATTGTTAAGTGTACCTGGGAGTGTCAGAGGTGTACATAGAAGTGTCAGAGGTGTTCCTGGTGTCAGAGGTGTACCTGGGAGTGTCTGAGGTGTACCAGGGAGTGTGCGGTGGTACCTGGGAGTGTCATTGGTGTACCTGGGAGTGTCGAGGGTGTACCAGGGGTGTCAGTGGTGTGCCTGGGAGTGTCATGGGTGGACCTGGGAGTGTCAGAGGTACCTAGAAGTGTCAGGTGTACCTGGAAGTGTCAGAGGTGTGCCTGGGAGTGTCAGAGGTGTACTTGGGAGTGTCTGAGGTGTGACCTGGGAGTGTCTGAGGTGTACCTGGGAGTGTCAGAGGTGTACCTGGGAGTGTCTGAGGTGTACCTGGGAGTGTCTGAGGTGTACCTGGAGTGTCAGAGGTGTACTTGGGAGTGTCTGAGGTGTACCTGGGAGTGTCTGAGGTGTACCTGGGAGTGTCAGAGAAGTACCAGGGAGTGACAGCAGTGTACCTGGGAGTGTCAGAGGTGTACCTGGCAGTGTCAGAGGTGTACCTGGAAGTGTCAGAGGTGTTCCTGAGTGTCAGAGGTGTACCTGGGAGTGTCAGAGGTGTACTTGGGAGTGTCTGAGGTGTACCTGGGAGTGTCTGAGGTGTACCTGGGAGTGTCAGAGAAGTACCAGGGAGTGTCAGCAGTGTACCTGGGAGTGTCAGAGGTGTTCCTGAGTGTCTGAAGTGTACCTGGGAGTGTCAGAGAAGTACCAGGAGTGTCAGAGGTGTACCTGGAAGTGTCAGAGGTGTTCCTGAGTGTCAGAGGTGTACCTGGGAGTGTCAGAGGTGTACCTGGGAGTGTCAAGGTGTACCTGGGAGTGTCAGGGGTGTACCTGGGAGTGTCAGAGGTGTACCTGGGAGTGTGGGAGGTGTACCCGGGAGTGTCAGAGGTGGCCGTGGGAGTGTCAGAGGTGTACCTGGAGTGCAGGGGGTATGCCAAGTGTCAAGAGGTGTACCTGGGAGTGTCTGAGGTGTACCTAGTGTCCAAGTATACCTGGGAGTGTCAGAAAGTACCAGAGTGTCAGCAGTGTACCTGGGGTGTCAGAGGTGTACCTGGCAGTGTCAGAGGTGTACCTGGCATTGTTAGAGTGTACCTGGGAGTGTCAGAGGTGTACATGGAAGTGTCAGGGTGTTCTGAGTGTCAGAGGTGTACCTGGGAGTGTCAGGGTACCACCGGAGTGTCAGAGGTGTACTGGGAGTGTCAAAGGTGTACCTGGGAGTGAGAGGTGTGACCTGGGAATGTCTGAGGTGTACCTGGGAGTGTATGAGGTGTTCCTGGGAGTGTATGAGGGGTGTACCAGGGAGTGTCAGAGGAGTACCTAGTGTCAGCAGTGTACCTGGGAGTGTCAGAGGTGCCTGGCAGTGTCAGAGGTGTACCTGGCAGTGTTGAGAGTGTACCTGGAGTGTCAGAGGTGTACATGGAAGTGTCAGAGGTGTTCTAGTGTCAGAGGTGTACCTGGGAGTGTCAGAGGTGTACCTGGGAGTGTCAGAGGTGTACTAGGGTGTCAAGGTGTACCTGGGAGTGTCAGAGGTGAGCCCTGGGGTGTCTGAGGAGGTGTACCTGGGAGTGTATAAGGTGTACCTGGGAGTGTCAGGGTGTACCAGGGAGTGTCAGAGGAGTACCTGGGAGTGTCAGAGGTGTACCTGGGAGTGTCAGAGGTGTACCTGGGAGTGTCTGAGGTGTTCCTGGGAGTGTCAAGGTGTACCTGGGAGTGTCAGGGGTGTATCTGGGAGTCAGAGGTGTACAGGGGAGTGTCAGAGTTGTACCTGGGGTGTCAGGGTGTACCTGGGAGTGTCAGGGGTGTGACCTGGGAGTGTCAGGGGTGTACCTAGGGTGTCAAAGTGTACCTGGGAGTGTCAGAGGTGTACCTGGGAGTGTCAGAGGTGTACCTGGGAGTGTCATGGGTTGGCACCCAGGAGTGTCAAGAGGTGTACCGGGAGTGTCTGAGGTGGCCTGGGAGTGTCAGTGGTGGCCTGGGAGTGTCAGAGGTGTACCTGGGAGTGTCAGAGTGTCCTGGGAGTGTCAGAAAGTACCTGGGAGCATGAGAGAGGAGTACCGAGTGTCAGAGGTGTACCTGGGAGTGTCAGAGGGTGCCTAGGAGTGTCGGTGGTGTACCTGGGAGTGTCAGTGGTGTACCGGGAGTGTCAGAGGAGTACCGAAAGTGTCAGGAGTGTACCTGGGAGAGTGTCAGAGGTGTACCTGGGAGTGTCTGAGGTTTACAGGAGGTGTCAAGATGTACCTGGGAGTGTCAGGGGGTACCTGGGAGTGTCAGGGTGTGCAGGGAGTGACAGCGGTGTACCTGGAGTGTCAGAGGTGTACCTGGGAGTGTCTGAGGTGTACGCAGGAGTGTCTGAGGTGTACCTGGGAGTGTCAGAAAGTACCGGGAGTGTCAGCAGTGTACCTAGTGTCAGAGGTGTACCTGGCAGTGTCAGAGGTGTACCTGGAAGTGTCAGAGGTGTTCCTGAGTGTCAGAGGTGTACCTGGGAGTGTCAGAGGTGTACTTGGGAGTGTCTGAGGTGTACCTGGGAGTGTCTGAGGTGTACCTGGGAGTGTCAGAGAAGTACCAGGGAGTGTCAGCAGTGTACCTGGGAGTGTCAGAGTGTTCCTGAGTGTCTAGAGGTGTCCCTGGGAGTGTCAGAAGTACCGGGAGTGTCAGAGGTGTACCTGGAAGTGTCAGAGGTTCTGAGTGTCAGAGGTGTACCAGTGTCAGAGGTGTACCTGGGGTGTCAAAGGTGTACCTGGGAGTGTCGAGGTGTACCTAGGAGTGTCAGAGGTGTACCTGGGAGTGTCAGGGTGTACCTGCAGTGTCAGAGGTGTACCTGGGAGTGTCAGAGGTGTACCTGGGAGTGCCAGGGTGTACCTGGGAGTGTCAAGGAGGTGTACCTGGGAGTGTCTGAGTGTACCTGGGAGTGTCAGAGGTATACCTGGGAGTGTCAGGAGGAGCCAGGGAGTGTAGAGGTGTACCTGGGAGTGTCAGAGGTGTACCTGGGAGTGTCAGAGGTGTACCTGGGGTGTCAGAGGTGTACCAGAGAGTGTGAGGGAGTACCTGGGTGTCAGAGGTGTACCA
>NW_024754519.1:0-10527 GCF_018991925.1 Homarus americanus | reverse complement strand
TGTACACTTTTACTCTTAAATCACTACTGTATTGTGATACAGGATATTAATTTTTATCTCATGCAAAATACATAACGTTTATATTAAAATTATTCACTGTTTTACAAGGATTCCAGCAACGCCGGGCAGATGGGGGAGAGAGAGGGAGGGAGCGAGCGAGGAGGCGTGGGGGGAGGGGAGGTAGTACGTTTGACAGTTGGCACAGGCCCAGGTCTAATGCGTGTATATTTATCAGTTCTTAAGTGACTAAGCTTCTCTCTTATAAAAAGCCAGTGAAATGACCTGGGTGAATATAATTAACATTGCTGGGATTCTTGTAACATAGTGATTAATTTGAATATAAACATGCTATAATTTGCACTGGACAAAACAATTTTAGTACCGTAAAGAATTAGTACATGTGCACTCCAGCTTTGCACTAACGTCATTTATTTCTATTACGTTTCTTTTACTATGGTGTGTGCATGTAAATGGATGAAAATAAATGAAAAAATCTATGTAAATCTACCCAAAAATACAGTTGAAAATTTTTTTTATAAAATGTACTACAGTACTGTACACTAATGTACAACAATTTTTATCTCTTGAGCAAAATATATGACGTTTATATTCAAATTATTGGCTGTCTTGCAAGGATTCCAGCAATGCAAATTATAATCTCCTAACTTTCGTCTGAGATATTATATAAGATAAAAACTGTAAGCCTAAAAGCCTGGCTGGGGGGGGGGGGCCCTGACGGCTCCGCCACCCAGCGAGGGGTTGAGGGAGGGGGTGGGGGGGTTGAGGTGATAAGTTTGAGGCAAAGGTCTCTTGTGTGTTTATTTAACAGTCCTACTAAGCTTCTCTCATTTTAAAATGCCAGTGATATGACCTACGAGAATATAATTAACATAGCTGGGATTCTTGTAAGATACTGATTTATTTGAATATAAACATGTTGTAATTCGCACTAGACATAACAATTTTAGTACCGTAATCAAATTAGTACATGTGCACTCCAGCTTTGCACTAAGGTCATTTATTTATTTTACGTTTCTTTTAGTATGGTGTGTGCATGTAAATGGATGAAAATAAATGAAGAAATTTATGTAAATCTCCCCAAAAATACAGTGGAAATTTTTTTTATAAAATGTACTACAGTATTGTACACTAATGTACTCCATTTTTTATATATTGAGCAAAATATATGACGCTTATATTCAAATTAATCTCTGTCTTGCAAGGATTTCAGCAATGCAAATTATATTATCCTAACTTTAGTCTGAGATATTATATAAAATGAACATAAAGAAATCACCAAACTTTTGTCTGGGAGGGAGGGGGCGGGAGGTGAGGTGACAGAATGTCTGGTGTTTGTTTGTTTATTTATTTGAGATAAGATTTGACAGTTGGCGCTGAAGGCCTGCCTGCGTGTTTATTTATCATTACTTAAGAGTGACTAAGCTCTTCTCATAATTTGCCACCCAAACGACCTGGGTGAATATAACTTACATTGGAGGGATTCTTGTAAGATAGTAATTTATTTGAATACCTGTATAAACAAGCTATATTTGCAATAGACATAACAATTTTAGTACCGTAATCATTTAGTACATGTACAATACAGGTTTGCACTTAGGTCCATTGTTACTGTACAATATTGACTAAATTCACTAGATAACGTATGCCTGGCAGCACAATCTATAAGAATACGCGATGCATACGTGACTGTGCCCGCTCTAGGGCCATTTAGGTTCGCTACGTCCCATTATTTGAATGTTTTTTTTTTCAGTTTAAATTTTAATTGTTTATTCCTTGATAGAGGAAGCGGGATCCTAGTGCTTTCACTTGGTACCCCTCTGCCATAACACCAGAAGCAACTGGCCAGTGTCACAAGTATATACAGTACAGTACAGTCATCCCTTGGTTATCGCGCCTAATTGGGACCCCGCCGATAACGAAAGTACAGAACCTATGGGATTTATTCTAATTGGTTCCAGGCACCCAAGACTCAACCCCAATTTTCCCATTTTACGACCATTTAGACCCACTAAAGATATAGATAATGTTATGGTAAGTATCAGAAACACACATTGGCATGGCTAGGTTTATTACAAAGTGTTGAAAAGGGTACAATAAGGAAGAATACTTTTGTTATTGGGTACATTACTGTACTTACAGACTTGAACTGGTCTTGAGGGAAGGGATGCTGAGGCTAGAGGGTAGAGAGTTAGTGGTCCCCACCTGACACTAACTCTTCGAGTAACTCATCATTCTCTTGAAAACTCTCTAAGTCAGTTTGAGGTAGTACAAGTGGCTGTTGTTGTGGACGAAAAAAGTCCGTAATTTGTCTCTGTAGAAATACGTTGTGGTGATGGTTTAGCTGGTTAACATAAGGCTGGAGTGCTCTGCCTATGATACCAGACACACTTTCACTGTCGCCGGCCGGGGGAGGGTGCTGTTCGATGAGGTTTTTCAACCGTTCACTCAACTCAATGATCTCCCTGACTTTTGACATGGGCTGTGCGGCGGGTTGTGCTTCTGGGCTGTCTTCTCTGTTCCGTCTGTCTTCCTCCGCCTGCCTGTCTTCCTCCATAATATCCTCTGCTGGAGGCATAACAGGTTCAAACATAGCCCGTATGTCGTCCTCTGTCGTCTCGTCGAACCCTCGTCCTGCCAGACGCCTCGTCTCCTCTGCCACATACTCAACCTTTGCCTGGACAGACTGCGGTTTCCCTGGCACTTCCTGTCGTCAGTCCTCAGGCAAACCCTCTAACACATTTCTCCAGGCATGGTTTACGGTCGCTGGCGTCACTGCACCCCAATACTCAACCATTAAGTCGATCGCTTCCTTGACGTTAAATGCCCGCCAGTACTGCTTGACTTGCTGCTCCGCCACTGTATCTACGTCCCCCCCTCCCTCCTCCTCCTCACTGTCGACCAGCATCTGCACAGCATTTTCGTCCTCAGTTGCAAAGCGCATCCTCCTGAATTGTTTGCGGGAGTAAGCAGCCTTGACACACAAGATTGTTTCCATGTCCTTCGGCTGGATGAGAGATGTCTTATTAGGGGGTAGAAATTCCACTCGTGTTCAGATGTGCTGATCGTAGTAGAGGAGGATGGCCGGGAGCGTTATCTAGCAACAAGAGAATGTTGAAGCAGATGTTTTGTGCCTCACAAAAGACCTGGACCTCGAGAACGAAGAAGTTGTTAAACCAATCCAGTGACAGCTTCCCTGACATCCAGGCCTTCTTGCTTGTAAGCCAGTTCACATTAAGCCTCGTCATATCTTGTCGTTTGTGGGCTCTGGGCTTCTTTGCTCGATGGATAACTGTCGGTTTCATCCTTCATGATCCCATAGCATTAGTGGTGAACAAGACGGTGAAACGCTCCTTAATTGCCTTCCTGTCGCGGACCTTGGCTGACGACTTGGTGATGAATGTCCTCTTAGGCATGACCTTCCAATTGAACCCCGTCTCGTCCATATTAAAGATTTGGTCCTTGTTGTACTGGCCCGTTGCGATGATGTCCCGTAGGATTTGAGGATATACCCTGGCACTGGCACAGTCACCACTTGCAGCCTCACCAGAAATCTACACATTCCTCACTTGGTGTCGTGACTTGAAGTTCTCGATCCAACCTTTAGAAGCGTTGAATGCAGGTAGGTTTGCCACTTTCCACTTCCTAGCGAGCTTCTGGTAAAGTTGTTTGGCGGTATCCATTAAATCTCTGGTCTCGACGGCCATGTTTCTTCTTCCTTGCTTCTGAACATACCATACGAAAGGTTGTTTGGTCTTCGTCAGTAACTGATTAGGACTCCTGCTGGCTTGGGCTAATGCGTTGGTTTGGGCTAGTTCCATGTGTTTGACAATATGATCCTTCATCTTGTATATCCCCCTAATTGTGGACTCATTGATGCCGTAAGTGAGGGCCACTGCCCGCTTCGATTTGCCGCCATCAATTTGCTTCATCACCTCCAATTTCTCGGCATACTTCAGCATCTTCCTCTTCTTTATTTGCCTCTGAGCGGCAGGTCCAGGTACGGGGGCTGGTGGTGGGGGCATGTTGGGAGGGGCCTCAGCCATCATGGACAACAATAGGGTCCACACAAAAAAGAGTAATCCTTGGTTTCCGTGCACAAGCCACGGTTATCACAACTACGGGGAGCCGGGATAGAGGGACGCTTTCTGAAACTCCCCTTCTACCCCAGCTGTAGTGGTGCGGGCCAATAAAAGACGAGCTTTGATGGCTGAAAAATCCCGGCCGATGAAAACAGCTCACTCGTGTGATGACGTCGAGGGCTGATGCGCAGTTCAGTGCGCGAGCGAGGCATGTGTGAGTGCTTGTGTTTATACAACGGCTTTCAAGTTTTGTTACCTCTATCCATTTTCATCCAGCAAATGTGTTATTGTCAATTTGTAGGTGAAAGATTTTATCCTCAATATATGTTGGTGAAGCAAGGGGGTAACAATACACCTGGAGGCAACTGCGTGATAACTAAATTCTCGGCCTGAAAAATGCGCTATAACAGCAGGTGTGCAGATTTTGATGAAGGCGTGATAACGAAAATCGCAATAACCAAGTGTGCTATAACCAAGGGATGACTGTATATTGTTGACTGGGTTCATAATTAGATTACGCGTATACAGCAGTACAGTGATATGTCCGTTAGCCGGAACAATTGGTGCAGAGCACTTTCGGGAATGAGAGATTTCCAGGTAATGAGATGACTTTCTCGAAGCTGGACAAAATCCTTCATCCCCAGGAAAATTTTCACGGGATTTTAAAAAATTGCACATTACATTATCTCTTGAACCCGGAAAGAAAGCCCCCATCTCCGTAATTTTTTCAGGTACTGGAATTTTATTAGAATCTTCCAGAATGATGCATTATTCATCTCAAAGCTAGAAAAAATCCCCCATCCCCAGAATTTTCCAGATACTGGGAAAATTTCTCGGAATTTTCCAGAAAATGTGCCCCTTGGAAGATCGTTCCCAAAGTTTGAATTTTCTGGAAAATTTCGGCATTGGTAACAATTTTCTGAGAAAATTTCAATTCCGGCTATCGGAGAATTCCGGTGAAGAGGGATTACGGCTACCGGTAACAGTAATAATTGCACATTAAAGAATCAACCTTGGTTCAACACTAGATTAAATTTCTAAATGAATTGCATAAATTTTTTAACCAGATTTCATAAAGATTTTTGTTTTTCAGGATCGTGCCCGACATCTAGGCATCCCCGATCGCGAGTCATCTTTCTTGCTGGCAGTGGTAGGCATCTCCAACACTGTCAGTCGTATTCTTCTTGGGTACATCTCGGACCAGCCATGGGTGAACAGACTCTATCTCTACAACACAGCTCTTACTCTGTGTGGCATTGGTCAGTTTTTAGTATTTTCTTCCTCGGTTAGGTTTAATTTTCTTCACTAGAGAAGTCAAAATGCCTTCCACACATTCACACAAACTCAGTTGAATACTTGATTTACCTCATAAATAGCAAAATAAGGAAAATATAATTTTATACATACTTTAAATAAAAACATACATTAAATATATTCCACTGTGAAGATAAGAGATCCTAAAAAGCAAGTTACATGGGTTTGTTTGTGTCCCAAGCTGCTTCTAGTGAGTCTATATATCAGTACCTTTAATATACTGTACAGCAAGTAAATCAGTGTAAACAATTTACACCTCTGGGTGTTACGGTGAGGTTGCTTTTAAGCCCATCGTGGTTCAGTGGAAATGCTGCCTGACTGCCAACTGTGGTGTAAATTATTCATATTCCAGTGAGTTGCAAGATTTTTTACAAGAAGGACTCAATAAATAATTATTGTCTGATTGAATAAATAGCCCTATACCTTGAATATCTATATTTATACATGTATTTATTTACATGTATACTGTACAGTATTAATAAACTACTATTTTTGTTTTCACAAAGTTTTTGAAATTAATATTAATCACGATTATAAACAAATGTTCAAATTATTTTTGCCAGATGCTGCCTTTTGTCACATGGGGCAATGGGAGACAATATTCATGAACTCTCTGCTCTTGGCAAATGTTGCGACTCACTAGATGTTGCTGGGATGTAAACACACCCATTTAACTCCCTCTTCAGGAACTCTATACTTCTGAATTAGGGTTGCCATATGTCCGTATTTTCCCGGACAAGTCCTCCATTTAGGTCTTGAAATCTCCAACCGGAAGTAAATTTTAAAATTCTTCAAAAGTCCGAAATTTCAGCTTCCATCATTTTCTCCACGGAAAATAAACATGAAACTGTGATGATGAGAGAGAGAGATGTGAGAGAGGGGAGGTGGAAATCGTAGAGATCTCGTTTAGTTTTCGTCAGCTGATAAGTCACGTGTACGCCTGTATGGTGTTGTCAACTTAGGTGCTAGCAGTTTTTGGGCTAGCATGTAGTGCCATGTACTGATTTTCCTTGTTCTTCATCCACGTGCATTATTAAAAAAAATTGTATATAGTGCTATTACAGCCATAAATGAAATGTTGAAATTATACCATTTTTTTCTCATGGCTGTTTTACACTAGCATTTGTTTTTCTTGTCCTGCATTTAAGACATTTTAGCAATTTTCAACGATAATCTTGATGTGCATGAGCACATCAAGTCACACACAGTGGGGGAAGAAGACTGCAGCTAAGGGAATGAAGATATTCAGCTTTAAGCAAAGGTAATTTTTTTTATTATTTTTAAGATTTCTTTACCATGTATGTTGTATATTAGCCTACATTAAAAGTGCTTTCGTGTAATTCACATCTTCAGGGGTGAGTACAGACTAAGGAGAAGAAGTACAAAACAAGGTATATATATACAGAGGAGGGTGAGATCAAGTCCACAATGGTCAGGTATTAGGTAATGACCCTACTAATCTTTAAAAAAGCACTGCAACGGTCGGTAGTCAGGTCAGAGGGTAAGGAACTCCAGTAAATCATCAACTGGGACCTTTGTAAAGAGTGATGTTACATCAAAACTGACCAGCCTAATAACCCAGCAAGACCCATCATTAGCTTAGTTGGGTCAATCTCTCATAAATTATCTAAATGGTTAGTTTCTTTACTAAATCCCCTAGTTGACAACATTTCTAACTCTAATATAAAGAATAATATGGATCTGGTTGATAAACTCAATAACTTACACATTAATTATGATTTTAAACTGGTCAGTTTTGATGTAACATCACTCTTTACAAAGGTCCCAGTTGATGATTTACTGGAGTTCCTCATAGATTCCCTGGATAATATTTCATTGCCCGTCTCGAAAGATGATTTCATCGAACTCGTCAAACTATGTATTAAGGATTGTAAATTTGAATTCAATGGAGAATATTATGCTCAAAAATTTGGTATGGCAATGGGTAATCCACTCTCACCTGTATTAAGCAACCTATATATGGAATTCTTTGAAAAGAATCTATTAAGTAATATTTTACCACCGTCAGCATTCTGGTTTAGATATGTAGATGATGTATTATGTCTCTGGCCAAGTAATGAGGACCTAAAAGCTTTCCTGCCACAACTTAATAACTTAGCCCTCTCGATCAAATTCACTGTGGAATTAGAGCATGACTGTAAATTGCCATTCCTAGACTGTCTGATACACAGAATAGGTAACACCTTTAAGTTCAGTACTTATAGAAAACCTACTAATGTGTGTTCATACATTCATTATTATTCTGCCCACCATAATAGAGTCAAACAGTCAGTATTTTCAACAATGTTTTTACGTGCTTTGAGAATTTGCAGCCCGGAATTCATTGATGAGGAATATAAATATATCTATAATATTGGCTCAAACCTTAAATACTCTAGATCTTTCATAGACAAATGCCTGAACATTACTAAGAAATCTTTTTATAGAACTGATCCCAAGCCCACCCATGACCAAAAGAACCTCTTAGTATTACCATTTCACAAAAATTTCTCTCAAATTCCTTTACAACTAAAAACCTGGAACGTCAATGTGGCATTTAAAAACTCATGCACTGTTAAACAAATGTTAATCAGGAACTCCCCCAACAACACAATTGGTTGCATTTATAAAGTTCCTTGCAAGGAATGTAATATGTTTTACTTAGGCCAGACAGGTAAAGATCGTGTAACTAGACTTAAACAACATAAATATAGTGTTAGGACAGGCCAGGAATCCAATGCTCTGTTTGTTCATTTGAGGGATAATAAACATTGCATTGACTGGGATAATGCCTCCTCAATATTACCTTGTAATTCAATTGACAGTAGGAACATTATAGAATCTAGTCTCATTAAACATACCGAAGCAGTCAACATGAATTTGAGTAATGGCATGTACAAACTGGACAATTTTGTAATTAAGAAGATTTGTAACCAGGTGAGAAGGTTGGGTCACCTTACCCTCTGACCTGACTACCGACCGTTCCTGTGCTTTTTAAAGATTAATAGGGTCATTACCTAATACCTGACCATTGTGGACCTGATCTCACCCTCCTCTGTATATATACACCTTGTTTTGTACTTCTCCTTAGTCTGCACTCACCCCTGAAGATGTGAATAAACGAAAGCGCTTGGGAACTTCGTGTTTTCTTCTTTCCTTGTGGTTATCAGCATATACTTGGATCACGCGTAACTACAGTGATTTACTTGCATATATATATATATATATATATATATATATATATATATATATATATATATATATATATATATATATATATATATATATATATATATATATATATATATATACACACACTATATATATATATATATATATATATATATATATATATATATATATATATATATATATATATATATATATATATATATATATATATATATATATATATATATATATATATATATATATATATATACACACACACACACACAGTAGTACCCCGATTTACGTGGTCAATTGAACCCACAGGGTACCGCGGAAAGTGAAATCCGCGTAAAGTGAACAACAGAACATATGGGATTAATTCCAATAGAGACTGGCCCGACCCCTAAACTCCACTTTTTGATGACACACAACTATGTTGTTGTAAAAATATTATCTTAACTTTATGATGGTATGCACACACAATTAATATAGAAGAGGTTAGGTTAGGAAAAATAAAGTTTAAGTTTGGAAAAATAAAGGTTAGGTTAGGGAAAATAAAGTTTAAGTTTGGAAAAATAAAGGTTAGGTTAGGAAAACTAAAGGTTGGGTGTAACACTCACGTTAGTAGAAGAGATGGGTCGGCATACGGGGATGGAGGCTGGTTCCGAGGCAGAGGGCAGATTACTGGCCCTCAGGTGAATCACCATTACTAGGTGCATCACCATCACTATCAGTTATAGTTGTCAGGGCTTCCCTGACAAATCCCTCAAAGTCACTTTCACTGGCTCTGGCTGGCTGTGGTGGGTTGCGGGCGAAGAACTCGGTTATGCTTTTTTGACGGCTAGTGTTGAAGTTGTCTTGATACACCTTGATGTACGGCTCCATAGCCTGCACCAGCCGGGTATGGAAGACTTCATAGCGGTCATCGTCAGGGTCATTGGAAAGGAAGAGCTTTAATTTTTCTGCACACTCGATGGCACCCTTAATATTACTATTTTTTACTTTTATCACCTCTGCGCCACTGATCGGCTTGTTAGCCGCTTAGGCGTCCGGTCCGACTCTTTTCCTTTATATTCTTCACCAAAAATTAAACACCATGTATCTCGGAAGCGATAAGTCCTGCGTCTCTGTCACGCACTGTTGCTTAAATACTGGGCATGCACACGGCTCCCTGAATGTACCTGAACCGCTCCAGTGTTGGTCAAGTCTTCTCTTGAAGAAGCTCACACTGGTGCGTCCTAGCACTCTCTGGTAGGTGTTCCAGAGTTTACAACCCTCACTCCGAAAAAAGTTTGCCCTCCACAGTTTCGGGACTTGCGGCTTCTTCAATCTTGAGCTGTGACCCCTTGTGGGGCGAGCGTCCGCCAGCTCCAAGTAAGGACACTCAACTGAGTAGTGCCCCTGAGATGCTTATACACCTCAACTAGGTCCCCCCTTGCCCGTCTGTAGTATAAGCTAGGCAAGTTCAGGCGCTCCAATCTCTCAGGGTAGCTGAGGTGCCGAAGTGCAGGCACCAGTTTGGTGGCCCTCCTTTGAACATTTTCAACCAACTGACAGTCCCTAGCATATCTCGGGGACCAGATGGGGTGACAGTACTCCAGATGGGGGAGCACTTCACTCCTGAAGATCGTCACGAGGGACGGACCGTCTAGATATCTGAACGACCTTCTTATAAGACCCAATAATTTATTTGCCTGATTTACCTTCTTCTCACAATGGCCCGAGAACTTCAGCTCATTGTCAACATACACACCTAGGTCCTTCTCACACACAGTCTCAACTAGTACATTTTCTTCATCCCGTTGGGACATATGGTACGCCTCCTTACCGTTGGTACGCCCCAGGTGCATCCTCTTACACTTCGTGACATTGAATCTCAACAGCCATTCCTTCGACCATTCCTGGAGCCCACAGAGGTCCTTCTGCAGCTCTTCACAGTCCG
>NW_024754518.1:0-17817 GCF_018991925.1 Homarus americanus | reverse complement strand
GGAGGGAGGGAAGGAGATGAGGGTGTGGGAGGTGAGGGTGTGGGAAGTGAGGGAAGGAGATGAGGGTGTGGGAAGGAGGTACTAAAGGGGTGGTTGGGTGCGTTGGGGGGAAGGGTGACAGGATGGAAGGAGAGAGAAAAGAAGGCAAGGAAGGAGGAAGGGGGGAAGGAAGGAGTGAGGAGACGAGTGGGAAGAGAGAGGGAAAGGGAGAAGGAAGGAAGGAAGTGGAGAGAAGGAGGGGGACGAGGAAGGGAGGTGGGAGTGAGATAGAGAGAGGGAAAAAGGATGTGAGAGGGAGGGAGGATAGGAGGAAGGAAGAGGGAGATAGGGGGCGAGGGATGGAAGAAGGAAGGGAGGTACTAGATGAGTGGTTGGGGGAGGAAGGAAGGGAGAGAAGAATCGAGAGAAGGAAGGAAGAAGGGTGTATAGAAGGATAAGGATGTGGAAAGGGTGAAGAGAGAAAGCAAATAGAAAGAGGAAAATGATGGGGGAGGAGCGGAGAGAAAGGGGGAATGATGGGGAAAGGAGTGAATGAGGAGGGAAGGGGGAGGGAAGGTGAAGGAGACAGGAGGGAAGGAGGAGGAAAGGAGGAGGGAAGGTGAGGGAGGGAGGGAGGGAGGGAGGGATGTGGGGGGAGGTTAGAGGGACGCACTCTCAATAGTAAAAGTGGGTGTGTGGAAAGGAAGGAGGGAGAAAGGAGGGAAGTTTGAAAGGGTAGGAGAGGAAGGAGAGGAGGAGGAGAGAAAAGGAGTGGTAAACAAAGGGAGAAGATGAAGGAAGTGGAAAGAAAGGGAAGGAAGGAAGGGGAAGAAGACGGGAGAGGGAAGGAGAGGGAGGTAGATAAGATAAGAAAGAAGGGAGAGAAAGAGAGAGATAAAGGATAACCATAGCGAAATCATTAAACCAAAGAGGAACCTAACCTAACCTAACCTAACCTAACCTAACCTAACCTGAACTATCTAATTAAGCAGAAAACTCACACACGAAAACAATGGTACAAAGACATACTGTAACTACCTGGTTGGATGCGACTCTTGATACACCTGTGGCTTTATTATAATACACCTGAGTTAACTTATTCAATATCACAGGTTTGAAAAGGTAATGTTATACAGTAGAGTGGTGCAGTGAGAGCCGTTGTTATACAGGTGTGGCTAAGATTCAATAAAAAGGTAAACCATTAAGTTAGGTTGAATAGGTAGGTGAAGACGTAGTTTAAGTGGAGTTAATGGAAGGATTATAATTCTGAAGTAACGAGGATTAGTTTATTAAATTAGTGGATACGACAGG
Source organism: Homarus americanus (assembly GCF_018991925.1). NCBI lineage: Eukaryota > Metazoa > Arthropoda > Malacostraca > Decapoda > Nephropidae > Homarus > Homarus americanus. Next base: position 16,527 of record NW_024754518.1, on the reverse strand, counting down.
TATGGTGGTATTATTATTATTCCAGGTGAAACTTCCACTATTTAGATTTATATCAGTAAATATCGCCCCAAAAATACGTATTGTTCCAGGAATTCAGCTGTGTTGGGTTAATTTATACATATTAAACCTTATAATAAACTGTCATTTAGTGTAGTTAAGAGAGGACTCGTGTCTCTCTTGGTCTTCATGATCTGAAAAATTTTACTGCCTCGAGAATATTTTTCATGAGACCTAAAAGTCAACACGACGTAACCTGGATCTATAATTTATCACTGCGGTTAAGTCCTGTAATTTTGCCCAATTCTGCCATCATATTTCACAAAATGATACAATATTATCATGTAAGTATGCCTTATACACGGCTGGGTACATGTAGACAATATATTCGAGTATAATGCGTGAGTTTTACATCTTAATTATGGACGACAATGTAGAGATAATATTACTATCAATCATCGTTTATTTCAGGATTATGTGTCAATTCTTTCTTTTTCACAGAATTTTTGGGGCCCACGTAACGTTATCAATAATGACTCTTGACAATATTTCCCACTAAAACTGTGATGCTTAAAATCTAAGTTGAATTTCATACGAGGAAAAAAAAACTTCACAGATGTTTTCAAGACTCGGTGACTAAAAACCTTCATTAATTTATATCAAAGAGAAGACAACGTTAAATAATATGCTTGGTGTGGTTTTTTTTTAGTCCCATGATATTTTCTCATTAATCACCATGACGACAGGTTTTTGCTTGCATGTTATGACTGAGAATCACATGACGTGTGTGTGACGTGAGGAGGAAAATTAAGGCCGGATTAAGTACCACGAGAGAATGATGTGATGGGCTGTTATGGTCAACGTCAAGGAGTAATAGATGTTTGTAATTTTCATTCTGACTGTCGTGAGAGCATCCCCCTCCCCCCAGGCGACGTCAGCTGTGCCATGATCCCCAGAGACGAAACAGAGGGTCTGGTATCTAAACACATGCACACATAAACAGATCCAGAGTACGTAAATGGTCATGCATACAGTAGACAGATATGAATTCACACCACACACACACACACACACACACACACACACACACACACACACACACACACACACACACACACACACTTATCTACTTACTGCTTATGGCAGTCCATCGAAGTCAATGACGATGCTGCTCCAGATGAGATGATTGGTGAGTTATGTGTTATTTCTCTGATGCCACCGTAGATGACTATGGAGTCCAATCCTGGAGGCGCAGATCTTGTTGCATAGGTGACAGGGATGTTGTTCATTGAGAGAATTATGCCTTGGACCCTCTGATGTCGTTGGGCTCGTTTAGTAGCTCTCTTTTGGTTCAGTGAGGTCTCAAGTGTTTCCGCTCCTCTATGGCATGTTGAGCGCCATAAGGAACGGTCTGAGGCTAGTTGCTCCAGTGAATTTGGTTGTATATTACAGCACTTGAGTAGAGTTTTAGAGTGGTCCTTATATCTCTTTTTTCTGTCCTCCCGCCGAGCGGTTTCCATTTGAGAGCTTGCCATGTAATATTTGTCTTGGAAGCCGGTGGTCTGGCATCCTGATAACATGTCCAAGCCAGCACAAGTGTCTTTTGGCTAGCGTGGTTTCAATGCTGGTCGTGTTTGAGCGACGATATAGTTCTTCACGGGTCACTCTATCTTCCCAGGATATTCCAAAGATACGCTTAAGGTGTCTAGTGTGGAAGTTTTCCAGCATTTGGATATGGCGTTTGTAGGGCGCCCAGGTTTCTGAGGCATATAATAATGTAGATATACAAACCGCGAGATAAACTGCAGTCTTCGTTTCATATTTGAGGTCATTGTTGAGAAAGACTCTTGTTCTCAAACGTCCAAATGCAGCTGAGGCTAAATTGATTCTGGTTTGAATTTCCATATCCAGTGAGCAGGTGGGTGTGAGAGTGCTACCAAGGTACTTAAACTGGTTTACTATTTTGATAAGATCTCCATTAGTGTAGAATTGTGGTGCTTCTTTTGGTGGAACAATGGGCTGGACAAAAATCTCAGTCTTCTGGGTGTTAATTTGCAAACCAAGCGAGCTGTAAATACCTGAGATCACGTCCAGTGCACGTTGCATAGATTCTCTGTTATGTGTCATTATTGCACAGTCGTCTACATACTGTAGTTCTATGACCTGAGTTGTTAAGGTCTTTGTGTAGGCTTCCAGACGTCTAATATTAAAAAGGCTACTGTCAAGACGGTACCGTATGCCCATACCTGCATCAGGCCCAAGGGCATTGTGTGAGAGTTGTGCTACAGCCAGCAAAAAGATGTTAAACAACACAGGTGCCAGCACACAGCCCTGTTTTAAGCCCATTTGGACACTAAATGGTTCTGACTGCACACCACCTACAAGTACCCGGGCTTGCATTCCATCATGCATCTGGCGGAGGATGTTTAAAAATCTTGGTGGTACACCGACCCTCTCCAACATACATGTAGTCCACAAAAGTTCTCCGTTTACTGTGTCGAAAGCTTTGGAGAGGTCAATGACGGCGGTGTAAAGGTCTATGTTTTGCTCTCGACTCTTTTCTTGAATTTACCTAGCTGCGAAGATCATGTCTATTGTACTGCGATCCTTCCTTAATCCACATTGGGATACAGGAAGAGTGTTCTCCGTTAGGTTTTGGATAAGTTTTGAGAACATGACTTTTGACAGGATCTTGCCAGCAACTACAAGGAGGGAGATGCTCCTGCTGTTACCACAGATTGCTTTGTCACCTTTATTCTTATAGATTGTTTTGATATTTGCATCTTTCCAATCCTGGGGGATGGTCTCTGTGGCCCATATGGTGAGTAAGAAGCTATGGAGGCGCTCAGTCAGATGGGGACCTCCATGTTTGTAAATTTCAGCAGGAATGCCGTCAGGTCCAGCGCTCTTGCTGTTGCTGATCCCTCGTATTGCAGTTTCCACTTCTTGTAGGAGTGGAGCTTCATCCAGGAGGTGCAGGGTCGGCATGGGTGGAATGTTATCCAGTACTGTAGGTGTTATTGGATTAATTTGATTTAGAAGTGTCCTGAAGTGCTCAGCCCATCTTAATGCAATCATTTGATTGCTTTTGTAGAGCGTGGTGCCATCTAAAGATCTTACTGGTGTGACATTTCTTCTTTGTGGGCCATAAACACACACCACACCACACACACACAAACAGACACAAACACCTACAGATACATGCATACATACACCCTGCCTCCCCGGCACATTCACATGCAGGCACACATCCAACCCGCCGCCTACCCGGAGATACACACACACGTACAGCATATACCCAACCACCCTTCCTCCTCCGCTTCTTCCTCTTTCTCCTCTTCCGTTTCTTCTTCTTCCTTCTCCTCTTGCTTTTCTTCTTATTCCTCCTCCTCCCCTTACTTTCTCCTCCCCCTCCCTTGCTTCCTCCTCCCCCTCCCTTTCTTCCTCCACCTCCTTCTCCTCCTAATCCTACCCCCTTTCTCCAACTCCTGTCCTCTCTCCCCCACCACATCTTCCCCTTCCCCCTGTTCCTCTCACACACACAAACACTCAAGAAAAGGATAATCTTGATGCAGATAAAGCCCTTACCCCCCCCCCCCCATGAGAGATAAGGGTGATGGCGGCAGTGGCGTGGGGGCACCTCATGCATCAGGTGTGGCAACAAGAGCAGTGAAAACAATGGTGCAGTAGCCCTGTATCACGACTCACTATTATGGTGCTAGACCTTACCTTCCGGAGGCAGCGTGCGGCGATGGATGAGTCTCCTAGAACAATGCTCACACAACAACTTCACTGGCTCGTTTATTTGGACTCGTAGGAATTATATTATGGAGGGGGAGGAGGAGGAGGTGTTGTTCTAGGTGCGATGCTGGAGCCATGATACTTGAGCCGTGATGCTGGGAAAATGTTTTAGTAAGTATCCCCTTCATGAGAACTTTATTTTGTATTATTATTATTTTTTTTATGTATGTATGTTGAGGAGGAGAGGTTATATGTATGTTGAAGAGGAGGAGGAGAGGTTGTATGTATGTTGAGGAGGAGGAGGAGGAGAGGTTGTATGTATGTTGAGGAGGAGGAGGAGGAGAGGTTGTATGTATGTTGAGGAGGAGGAGGAGAGGTTGTATGTATGTTGAGGAGGAGGAGGAAGAGAGGTTGTATGTATGTTGAGGAGGAGGAGGAGGAGAGGTTGTATGTATATTGAGGAGAAGAAGTTGTATGTATATTGAGTAATAAGATAATTAACCTTTGTTTTGCACTCTATACACAACATTCCAACGATCTCAACAAGTATAAAATCAACATAATAAATAACACAACACTGGGAGAAAAAATATTATTAATGAAAAAGAAACAAATCATGGCGGACTATGACGTCACAATAAGCCGGATATCCACAATGGAGTTTATATATAGGAGTAATATAAAGCATTTAATTAATATAAAACCCTATAAATCGATTATATATTTCCTTTAAAGTATAGAAACAATACCAAACACAGCATCCATCTTTAAACACGACTATCCAAAAAAATAATAATAAAAAAATCGATGCTAAATATGGTCAAAATCCTGAAACATATATCTTCATCCATTTAGCGTTAAAGTCATTAAGGATTCATAGAAAAACACCAGAGTCCACAGTGTGTTAGGAGAGGTCAGGTGTCGCTTCTTCTTCCTCGCTGTTGACTTAAGGACAAAACCCGCCACAGATTGGTAAACTGTGAGTCTTTAACCTTGGCTGTCTCTCTTCCTCCTCGTCCTCCTGTTCCTTCTCCTCTTCCTGTTCCTTATCATCCTACTTCTCCTGTTCCTTCTTCTCATCCTACTTCTTCCTGCTCATTCTCATCTTTATCCTCCTGCTCTTTCTCCTCTTCTTAGCCTTTTGCCCCTTCTCCTAGTCCTCCTCATTCTTCACCCATTTCTTTTCCTTCTCCTACTCTTTATTTTCATCCTCTTCCCCCTCATTCTCCCCTTCCTCCTCCTTCTCCTCCTTATCATCCTTCAACTCCTTATTCTCGTCCTCCTACTCCATCTCTTCTTCCTCCTCCTCCTCTACCTCCTCCTCCTCCTCCTCCTCCTCCATCTTCTACCTCACCAATATCCTCCTATGCCACCATCATCCTCCTGCTCATGAGTCCTCGGGGCCCAGACACAGCTTATATAGAGACACAGACACACACACACACACACACACACACACACCTGAGATCCCTAGTCCGAGAATTGCTGTTCGACACCACAACCGCATCCAGCCCATACGTGCACGAACTGATCGCTATAAGAACAGCCCAGTCCCAACCATTGTAAAATTATCAATAACTTGTAATAAATCAGTGTATTCACTCCCAGTAAACACTACTCCTTGCACTGTCACTATGTTGAAATGAACTGTAGTTTGAGCTTTTCCACATCTAGTTATTATATGTCTTATGTGTGTCACTTATGTTACTTGTATATTATTTGTAATTCGTAACCCATTCCCCAAATATGTAACTGTATATTTTCAGCCTTCTGGCTGCCAAGCTCTTTCAATAAACAGTTAATTATTATTATTATTATTATTATCAGACACACACACACACACACACACGATAGACACATGCAAATATGGACACACACACAGACACAAACATGAAGACACAAAGACAAAGAGAAGAGAAAATACAGTACACACACACACACACACACACAAGGACAAATACAGCCACAAACACAAGACAAGGTTAAAGACACAAAAACAATAAACACGGACGATAATAAACACAGGGACAGGTCAAATATCTCAAGAGACCATAATGTTGGAGGAGGAACCACGACCCGTCTTGTTTATGTTATTACCCCTTTGATTACGATGACTTAACTTCCTGATAATGAAGACTTATCTTCTTGTCTACGGTGACTAAAATTCATGATAACGATGATTTTACTCTCGAGTATGATGACTTTAACCTCCTGAGTACAATGAATTAATTCCTTTGAATATGATGACTTTACCTCTTGAGTACGATGACTTAACCCCTTGACTATGATGACTTTTTCCCTTGACAGAAAATACTTAACTACGATGAATTAACCCCTTGACTACAATGACTCAAGTCCCTGAATACAATGACATCGGACTCAAGGGTTAAGAGTGAGAGACCTCTACTGGCACCTGTGTGTACTACTTACCAACACACTGGGATATACACACCTGAGTCTCGTACAGCCTATGATCCCGGACCCACAGTTACACGTGTATGTATGTATGTATGTATGTATGTATGTATGTATGTGTGTGTGTGTGTGTGTGTGTAATAATAATAATAATAATAATAATAATAATTAACGGTTTATTGAAAAAATTCTGCAGCCCGAAGGCTGAAAATATACATTGGACATAAATGACTTATTACATACATTGGTGGTTTAACAAAAACCTTCATTAGAGAAAGGTAAAGGAACATACAGTGAACATACAGATTAATGTAGGTGTTGAACAGCAAACTCGTAGTGTAGTAACTCCCTCCCAGATGGTGTTAGGAGGAACTCACGTGGTGTAGTAGTTCCCTCAGATGTTGCTATGAGGGACCTGGCGTGGTGTAGTAATTCCCTCGCAGATGGTGTTATGAGGGGCCTCACGTGATGTAGTAATTTCCTCACAGATGGTGTTATGAGGGACCTCACGTGGTGTAGTAAATACCTCACAAATGGTGTTATGAGGGACCTCACGTGGTGTAGTAATTACCTCACAGATGGTGTTATGAGGGGCATCACGTGGTGTAGTAATTCCCTCACAGATGTTGTTATGAGGGGCCTGACGTGGTGTAAATGAATTACCTCTGGGGTGGGTGGTATGAGGGCATCGTGAATTTGTAGTAATTCCCTCACAGATGTTGTTATGAGGGGCCTGACGTGGTGTAGTAATTCCCTCACATATGGTGTGATGAGGGACTTGACGTGGTGTAGTAATTCCCTCACATATGGTGTTATGAGGGACATGTGGTGTAGTAATTCCATCACAGATGGTGTTATATGAGTGAGGTTTGGTCCCAGGCCTTCCTATCGTAGACGGATTAACACATCGGTGGTTGTTGTTGGGTCTCGCAGGGGCCGTTATCACTGGGTACCTGGGACCTCACTGTGTGAAGGTTAACTTGGGTACGACTGTTACTGTTGAGTTGTTCTCACTGACTTAAGCACTGTTCACCACTGTTCACCTCTGTTTAACACTGGTTCCGTTCCTTTCCTAAATGAAATTGTAACTTCTGGCGAGAACTTGTTGATATTCCGGTGGGGAGGAGGGTTCAGGGGAGGGGGTTGGTATGGACCAACTTAACAGTTGACCTGGCTGCTCCGAGAGGAGCGCCAGGTACGTCTTGACCCTTCGGTGGTCAAGGATGTGTGTGTGTGTGTGTGTGTGTGTGTGTGTAAATAATAATAATAATAATTAACGGTTTATTAGGAAAAGAGCTTGTGTGAAAGTGAAAAATATACAGTTACATATTTGAGAGAATGGGTGCAATTACAAATAATATACAAGTAACATAAGTGACACAAATAACACATATAATAACTAGATGGGGAAAAGCTCAAACTACAGGTTGTAATTTCAACATAGTGACAGTGCAAGGAGTAGTGTTTACTGGGTGAATACACTGATTTATTACAAGTTATTGATAATTTTTGCAATGTGGTTGGGACTGGGCTGTTCTTATAGCGATCAGTTCGTGCATTATGAACAGGATGCTTTTGATTTGTGGTGTCGAACAGCAATTCTCGGACTAGGGATCTCAGGTGGTAGTAGGGGCCGGTGTCGGGGATGGTGTAGAAGCTTCTTACCAAATTTGCAGATGAGGCCGTGGTGATGGTCAGTGAGAGTCGAAAGGGTCAGTGTGTTGAGCGCTTCTTGATATGTGGAGTAGGAAGGGGAGAGAATAATCTTGCATGCCCTCTTTTGCACTTTTTCTAGGTGTTTACGTTGTGTGGCATTTAGGGAGGAAGACCAGGTGGGGGAGGCATAGGTGGGCTTGGGAAGTATGAATGTTGTGTAAACACTGAGGGAGCTCATGTGCAGGAACTCCGAGGGACTTAGTCAGCGTGTGTGTGTGTGTGTGCTGTATGTATGTATGTATGTATGTATGTATGTATGTATGTACGTATGTATGTATGTATGTATGTATGTACGTATGTATGTATGTATGTATGTAATATAAAAAACATTCTTCGTAATAAAATCAATACCTCTCATACCCCAGAATAAAAAATAAATAAATATAAAATTTTCTCATAAAATTCATAATCAAGTCATAAACTTCACTATGAGTAAATATAAGGAGAATATACCGAGACAATTCATCACCTTAATATCGTGAGGTGGACTTAACAAGGCCATTAGGAGTAAATTACCCCAACTGCTTCATGTTATATAGTGGATCGTAAGTCGTTGTGGCAGAGAGGCAATTATTACCATTCTCTAAGGCGTAATGATTGACCTGGCGTCTTGAGGTCACTTACTACCCCGAGGATGACTGTGTGAGCACCTGACGAAGACAACGACGACCCCTGCTGGCTGCCACGACGTCCTCCTCAACCCAACAAGCGTTTGTTTAATATTCGGGTCACGTTATCATAACATATTGAGACGTACCGAACGACAAATAAAAAAAGCGACAAAAGTATAAAAAATAAAAAATAAAAATTATATACTTGTATATATATATATATATATATATATATATATATATATATATATATATATATATATATATATATATATATATATATATATATATATATATATATATAAGTTAAATAAGAAAAAATTAAGCTTAGTGGAAAATTTGAAGATTATCACAGCTTAATAAAAAAAACTTAAGCTCCCAATTCTTTCGTCTTGTTTTAATATACATAAATTATACACACGAAGGATCAACAACAGCACCAACGTATTTATTTGTTTATGTGGGTGGACTGTGTGGGTGAGGAGCGACATGTGATGGTGACTGTGTTGGTGACGTGTATTAGGGACGTCTGTTGGTGACGTGTGTTGGTGACGTGTGTTAGGGACGTGTGTTGGTGACGTGTGTTGGTGACGTGTGTTGGTGACGTGTATTGGTGACGTGTGTTGGTGACGTGTGTTGGTGACGTGTGTTGGTGACGTGTGTTGGTGACGTGTGTTGGTGACGTGTGTTGGTGACGTGTGTTAGGGACGTGTATTGGTGACGTGTATTGGTGACGTGTGTTAGGGACGTGTGTTGGTATCGTGTGTTGGTGACGTGTGTCGGTGACGTGTATTGGTGACGTGTGTTGGTGACGTGTATTGGTGACGTGTGTCGGTGACGTGTATTGGTGACGTGTTAGTAGGTCTAGTATTACTAATATGAGTCTCGTGATGTTACAAGCTATTACTGACAGGTTAATCAATAGCACAGGTGAGTCTCAACCTACAGGTATACCAGAGTGTTTACGTCTTCCCTGCCACAGTACCTCACAACATAGACACTCGAGGGTAAACTCTCCCTCCCTTCCCTCATTCACCATCCCTCTCCTCTTCTCTTACCATTACCCCTCTCATTATCCCACTCCCCTCTCATTATCCCTCTCTCTCTTTCTCATTATCCCTCTCCTCCTCCCCTCTCATTATCCCTCCCCCCCCTCCCCTTTTTAATCACTGTTTCAATTCAATTCAATTCTTCCTCTCCCTCTATCATCATCCCTATTCCCCCCTTCCTTCAGTAAACACCCCTTCCCCCTCCTCTCTTTCACCACCCCCTCTAGTTCACCCCCCCCTGCCCTCGCCATATACAGACGCCTTCTGGACTCAAAAATAAGTTTATACCCGTTTACTCCCTTCTGGTTGAAGCAATAAACTCCCTCCTCTACCCAGACACTTCTTTCACTCACATAGCTCACCCCTCCCTCCACCTCCTTCCCTCCCTCCATAGCCCCAGCCCTACCATCCAACACCCCTACCACCTCCCTCCAACACCCTTACCCCTGCCTCCATCATTCTTACCCATCCCTCCCTCCCTCCATCACCCCAGCCCTATCCTCCAACACAACCAGATCCTCCAACACCCTTGCCCCCTCCCTCCCACCCTCCATCCCCATCACTATCCATCACCACCCCTACCTCCTCCCTCCCCTCCTCCCCCTCATCCATAACCTGCACCTACTCCCTCCCCAGCCCTACCCTCCCCCCCACCTCGTCCCAGATGGGTAAGTGCGGTAGTTAAGATGCTACTACAGATACAGCCGCGGGGACAACACAAAAGTCAAAACTATTGGACAAAAGCTGGTCACTTGAGCCGGGGTCACAGGGAAACAATAGTGCCGTTTGGATGATGGGGAGGAGATGGTGGGGAGGACCGTGGTGGGGAGGAGATGGTGGGAGGAGATGGTGGGGAGGAGATGGGGAGGACCGTGGTGGGGAGGACTGTAGGGGGAGGAGAGGTGGGAAGATGTGGTGGGAGGACCGTGGGGAGGAGATGGTGGTAGGAGATGGTGGGAGGAGATGATGGGGAGGAGACAGGGAGGAGATGGTGGAAGGACCGTGGTGGGGAGGAGGACCGGGTAGGGGAGGAGATGGTGGGGAGATGTGTAGTGGAGGACTGTAAGTGAGATGGTGGGAGGGAGATGGTGGAGAGAATCGTAGGGGGTGAGATGGTGGAGAGACCGTAGGGGAGGAGATGGTGGAGAGGACCGTAGGTGAGGAGATGGTGGAGAGGAGATGGTGGGGAAGATGTGGTGGGGAGGACCGTAGGGAGGAGATGGTGGGGAAGATGTGGTGGGAAGGACCGTGGGGAGGAGGTAGTGGGGATAAGTATACTTAAGTGGAGGGTGTTAGGGAAAGCCGGAGGGAAGGGCCAGGGGGAGTATGTTTAAGTGGGGAAGATTTGGGTGTGACGGGGAGTGAGGAATGGGGCATTTTCTCCCGTCGAATGTGGATTTTACGAAGAAGAGTGGAGAAAGGGGTGATGGGAGGGAATGGGATGGGTTGGGTTGGGTTGGGTTGGGTTGGGTTAAAATACCGATTGCGTTTTCTTTTCTTTCTATAATAATTTGCGTTTAAGAAAAAATTTCGTGTATTATTTTTTTGTTGTTATTAATATTACTCTTCATATTTCACTTACTGTCTCACTCTTAATCTCGCTTATCTTTCCGTCTTTATTCTCTGTCATTTCTGTCTCTCTCTCCACGTCTTTCCCTTTTTCTTTCTCTTCGTCTCTATTTCGTACACAGACAGTAACTCTTTCTATCCCCATCTCTCTACCTCTCTCCTTCCATTCATAAATATATCACTTTATTCACAGTGTCCCCAACCCCTCGTATAAGTGTCAGGAAATTTACACGTACGGTATATAGTAGGGTGTGTCAATTTAGGGGGTGAACTGGCTAAATTGAAAATCGAGTAATTTGGTAGCAATTTATTGTAGTCTTTAAGCATGCAAAACAATATTCTGGCATAAATTTTTTTTTATAATAAGTCCTACCTACATCAAATGGATTTTAAATGTACATATTTGTGAATTTATAACATAACCAGCGTTTGCACACATGTTACTGTTTCAAGTTTCAAATTATTATATTTTATTATCCGTAGTCTATTTGAAAGTAACCAATGCCTTCATACTCTCTTTGCTTTGGTTTCTTGTCATCAGTAGTCTGCTTGCTATTTGTGCTTTGATGTAACCTTCTCGCCTCTCGTGGCTGTAAACATGGCCCGCTGCTTCTGTGACCATTTTCACACATCTCTCCACACTTTGAGTGTGGGAAGGCCACTTCGGCACCTGCACTGGAGTCTCTTTAAGGTTTCTCAATTCTTGGCTAGTTAGACTTGTTGTCAATGGTGGCTCTAAGACTTCCAAACTCAAGTCAACCAATTCTGACAATTTGGTGGCATTGACGTTTATTGGGGAACTTTTCTTGAATGAAACGAACAGTCTCCCAACTGGTCGTCATCTATTAGCGTTCCTCTAATCTTTAGAATGACTTCTACAGCCTCGGTTCGGAGATTGGTACATTGACTGCAAAGCATTGCTTGCAAAACTGCTTCTGATCGAGCATACCAAGCGGACCTTCTTGCCACAGGTAACACGATGTCCCTCACTACCTTCCTCTGTGTTCTTACTAGCTGCAATTGAAACAAAAGGTGATTGGGCATATCCACCCACATAGGATTAAGTTTCACACTAAACCACTGGGGAAGATAAACTCCAATAATAAATTCAACAATTAACCTCAAATTCTTCAGCACTTTGCCCTTCAATTCGTGTTTGGAAATCCAAATCCTGCAGAAACGAAGAGCTGTAGTTAACCAACAGCTGTGACTGACAGGTCCAATCTCCAAGAGAGCCAATGACTGAGGCACTTCTCCTGATCTTATTGCTTGGGCAATACGATAAGCATAGGATTGATCTGTGCTGAGATCTTTGATGACTCCTTCAGACAACGCCGGAAGGGGAGGGCTAACTTCGACCTTTGGAAAGGTTGTATTTATTTCTAGTTGTGTTGCTTCATCCAGCATGATGCCAAGGGGACCTGACCACTTGTTGTTGCTCTTTGTAGGACCATCAAGTTCCTGGATGAGATGACGAAGAGGTAGCTCGCCTGTATGTAAATCACATACAATCCAAACAAGTCTTCTTCCTAGTTTTTTCTCTAAATGCGTCATTACACCCCCCTGCCATCCGGTGTTCACTGCAGTTGAATCTCCACCAACAGCCCGCAGTGAACTGCCAAGTCCTCTCTCCTGAACCCAACATAAAATATGATCAGCAATGACCTCTGCATGTTTCTTCCCTTCTACTTCAGTTTCGGGAGCAAAGTGAAACAAAAACCGACCACCAGGCTCAGAACAGACAGAGTAGTGTTCTTCTTTGATGAGACCTGGAAACTTTCTGTTCACTCCCTCTACTTCTAGCAAAACTTTTGTGTCATCTATTTTTCCATCAAACAAAAGACAGGAGAGCCCTCCCTCGCTTAAATCTTTTTCATGCTGATCAGATATTTCCTTCATTATTTTTTCTTGTGCTCTTCTAATTTTATTATGATCTATCACCAAAGATACATCCTCTCGGCTGATGAGGCCTGCATCTATCCAAGCGGCAGTTGCAATTTCTGCAGCCTCACGAAGTCCAGCATGGTGGCTAATACTAGCTAAAGCAATGTTTGAAATATTTCTTGTGTTGTATTTCATTTTCTTTGGTAAAGGTTCAGATGGCTCTTTGGAACTATCATCTGATGTTGCTTCCTGTTCATCAGAAGAACTATCAAAGAAGTGATAAACATCTTGACACAGCTCTTCCTCTCTTTGGATGGCTTCTTCACTCTTCATTTTCTTCTTTTGTTCCCTCTCTCGGATTTGTTCTCTCTTCTTGGCATTAGCAATCTGCTTTTTTGTTTCTGAATAATCTATTGAACCCATTTGCATACTTCCTTGGCCTTCTGCCTTTGTCCTCTGTGCCTTTATAAATTCAAGCTCTAAAACAGGGATCTTCTTTTCACGAGGACAACCACAATCAATGTGGGAATTATTTTCTCTTACCTGAGTGAGAACAGTTGGATTCAGAACATAATTGTATGGAGCACTTGCAGGTCAAAATGTCAAACAGAGTATCAAGTGTGTGCAGAAATTCATTTTTCCTGGCCAAGTTTCCTTTACCAAGTGATGTTTCAACTGCTTTGTGCCATAATTTCGTTAGTTTTAGCTCAATAGTTCGACACTGATTAATCACAGGTGGTTTGAATAGTGCATTAGCTTTTGTCCATTGATGCAGAAGAGGGACTATCATGTCATTTATGAGTTCTTATCTGTATAGTTCCTTCTGTCCTTTGCATTTTTTTCTCGAAGGAGTAACCCTAATCTTAGCATGTCTCTCACTGTTGGAAGTTCTGATACAGGAAGCTCCTTCCCTTTACCAACTAGCAGGCTCAAGTGGGTTGACAACTGACTTCTTGTCTTCAATTTTGACATCTTCACACTATCTGACAAATAGAAAAATATTTCAATGTTTCATAATTCAATTGTTGTTTCAAAAATATCAATTTGTTTATCAAAAATGCTGTAACAGAAATAACATAATAATTTCTTAGAACATAATGTTTTATACAATGATATAAGTAACTGCGACAATCAATATGCCCTACTTACAATAATTAAAATGTAGAATTCGTCTGGTAGAGTAGGTGCAAGTACAATGAGAGCAAACCACCGTCTATGATATCTAGAAGGAGAGTGAGCCGGGCGCCTTATCCTCACGCTTGGTACAAGTCAAAACAAGAATTAAACTGTCCCACACGGAGAGCCTGTTCATGTTCATGTTCTGACATGCATATTGTACACAAGCTATAGAACCATAAAATACTCCATAATCCATATACTTACATGAGATTAGTTAATATCAAGTGACTAATTCTAATCAAGTCTCATTAATTTGTTGAAATACTGATATTTGAAACTTTAAGGTATAATTGATGTAGGTGAGGGTTATTTCAATTCATTTTTGTTTGCTAATCTCAAGTTTAGACATAAAGAGGCACAATATTTTGACTACCAAATTTGATTTTTAACATGTTGACACAATTGACACACTATATACTATATAGTGGCATGCATTTAACGCTTGTGTACTTGTGACTGTATCACCTTAGTGTGTATGTATCTGCGTGTACGTAAATGATATGACTGTCTGAATTCTCTTCCTTCACACACACACACACACACACATTTATAAAAGCTTGTGTATATACGTGTATGTATGTGTGTGTGTACGCGCGTTTATATATACATATCTATATTGCTGTTGGTAAAAACTGGTAGTATAGTATAAGACCAGGAGACACAATGCAAGCCTTAAGACATAGTAATCCTCAAGCATGACAAATTCTTCTTTAACAAGGCAGGTGGACCCGTGCTGGTATATCGCCCGGCTACATAAAGTAACCCCGCGTCTCTCTCGCTTACCTCCGCTTAATCCTACCATCATATGAGACGAAATAAGAATAATATTACATTCCTCAAGTAGCTTTCTACCCCAACGTATAGACAAGTTTAATAAGAATCTCTCTATAACCCACTCAACTCATTCAAAAAAGCTTCGAAGCGACTATTTTTTTTACGAGCACAAGTCCATAAAGAAAATCCCAAGGAAGAGAACGAGTTTATAGAAAGTATGAAGGTAGTTGTGGCGGAGGCGCGCGCGGGTGTGTACCAAAGATGGGAGCTGGTGATAGCGATGCTCTTGTGACAGTCGGCTGGCTACTGGAGCTGTAATGGAACTCCGGAGGTAAATAAACGTTAACAAACTCCTTCCTCTCCAAGTAGAATTGTGGGACAAAAACGAGTAGAAATCGCTAGGTCACGTGGCCGACCGGTTCCTCCCTGAGTTTACAGACTTATTACAACGGCACACATTGTTCTTCTGGTCTGGCCAACACACCACACTCTCCCGCTGCCACGGTGTCGGATGTGCTGCACCGGCCATTGTCCCTTGTGGTGCTCTGAGCTTTATGGTATCAAATATTGACCTGAGATAGTGCAGTAAGAGGCAGTATTACGGTGGGTTTAGTATCACATGTTGACCTTAAGTACGACAATAAGGGGGTCTATCAAATGCGGTTTTAGTGTCCAAAATTGACCCGAGATACGATGTTGTTTCTTAATACTGACCTGAGGTATAACAGTGATTTATAATGATGTTTTGTGTGGAAATGAATATTGACCTAATATACGATATGAAGGGAAAATGTTAAAATGTCTGTCATGAAATATTGACTTGAACCAAGGTGACAGGAGCAAAAATTACGATATATTTACTTACAAATCTTTGCTTAAACGACAGATAGACAGACAGACAGAGACACACATAGGGAAACAGACAGATAGACAGAGACACAAATAGGAAGACAGCCAGACATAGAAATAAATAAAAAGAGAGACAGATAGACAGACAGAAAGAAAGTTAGACAGACAGAAAGAGAGACATATAGACACAGAGACAGAACAATGACAGACGAAATTACTACAATAATCATAAGTGCTACATTCTCAGTCTAGTACACAACATATATCGACTTCTGCATTACATTGATTTATCGTAACATGTTAACTGTACAAAATATAAACTATTCCAATACACATAGTGGAGTGTGTATTCAAGATTGTGTGTACATTTTTTTGGCAACAGTGAATTTCAATGAACCTTGATCAGTGTGAGACAATATTGGGCGACACGAAGCTACGACAGGTTGTGTGGTCTCTGGCTGTTTGTCTCTCTGGTCACCAACTTGATATTGTGTTACGACGAGCACAAGTTTTTATTGATGTAATATTTTTTTTTAAGTTGATTGGTTTAGAAAGTAAGACCGTCTAGTTAACGTTGTTTGGTATTACTCGCAATTTAAATTCTAATTTAGATAATACTATAAACAACTACAACAAAAAAACAAAAACAAAATTGATCTATCTTTAACCTAATGGATTGTAAAGAAAATCATAAACCATTCAATAAAAATATAAAATCAATAATTCACATATAAAAAGTCTTT